>NC_051159.1:174502915-174642389 GCF_013339745.2 Dermacentor silvarum | reverse complement strand
CGCTACTGCCACTGTAGCAGCGAGCAGAAGTGCGGCTTATTTAGGGATCTTCGCTATCTCTAGATTACGCTACATGCACCATAAGCGTGGAGCTTCGCTGTTGATATATGAATTATTGCTTAAAGTACATCGTTTACTGATATTTAGTGGCATTGTCTCTACTCTCGTCGAGTAATGAATATTTAGCCGTTATTATTATAATAATTAAATCGTCCCTCCCTTCATTTTATAGTCGTTAGTTTCTTCCTATGTAATACTGAGTGCTATATACTGTATATGCTGTATATATGTATACCGGGTGTTTCTGCGAAGACATTCAGTCATTTAAAAAATAATCTTTGGCAGATAGCGCAATTATAACGTTTGAGCTGGATTGCCCAAAAGGTGGGCATTATCTCTGCGAGAAATCAAAATGCATATTTGTATAATTAACAAACATTAACTAATTATGTTTAAGTAATTACTTTATAGCACATATTGTAATTTATAAATTGCAGCGGGAGTTTTCAAGGTAGATCTAATTGGAGTGAATTAGGATGGAACAACTTTCGAGATATTGTTTGCCGAACTTTGCGAAGAAATACATTGTGCTTCAATGCATAAAACGGCGTTTTCTTAAAGAGTAAGTGGAACGACAGCACATTTTTGCAGCAAGTTGATGGTGCGCATCTCGAAAATGATGTCATTCACAGAATTCTTTTCAAGTGGATATGACTTGCAGTCTGACGAGAAAAAAATTGTAAATTGCAATACGTCACGTAAAACAATTAGTTAAAACATAATTAGTGATTTTTTAAATCATGTTAGGCACTTCGATTTCTTGTGCAATTAATGTCCGCCTCTTTGGGTAGACCACCTCAAGGACTACAACTGCACTTATGCCACAGATGATTTTTTTTAAATTACTGGCAGTCTTCGCAGAAAGACGCGGTATATTACCACACCCATGGTCACATCATTGAGTGTCCGCCTCGGATGAGGTAGGTCATGGATTCATAACAACGCGGCCGCCGGTCACCCACCGCTTATCCAAATGGGTGCAGGTGTCCCCCGGTCCAACACTCGGCTTTGTTATAGGTCTGGATTAAGCGTGACTGAGGCCGTGTGTCAGAATTTTATGCTCAGTCTCTTGAGTCCCGCTGCATGCTGGAGATGGAGTTAATTCCCGCATAATCCAGGCTCTTAAGCGGCAAGTAAAAAATGGAACCAAAAAGTGGAGCAGTAGAGGTGCCCTCTATCAAGAAAAAAAAGCATCAAATTTTCGCTTCTATGGTATACGTTGTAACATTGGGTCGCGAAGCCTGCCTGTGTATTCCAGTGAGCGCTAGTGATGAGCGTTCTCACCTGTATCAGAACCTTCCAAGCAATAATAGGGGTAGACCCGTTTTCAGCAAATAACGTTTTGCTTATTGGTAAAACAGTGTAAAAGCACTCTCAGCACAACTTCCGTGATTAATTGCACTTGGCATGATATTGAATGACAGCCGCACCAGTGATTAAATATTCAGGCAGTAATGTTTTCTGATGAGGCTGCTCCATATTTGCAAGAAAACAGGTTCGAAAGATTACTAACCGTGAATCATAATTTATGCTGAATGAATTAAAAAAAAAATACGTTTTGAAAGGTCTGGCTCTTGTTGCTTATTCACTATGGATAAATTGGAAGTTCTGCAGCGTCCTTATTCTCCTCAGTTGTTTTCTACGCTCGAATGGGGATTTCAAGCATAAACGCTTTCCTGTCTTATAACTTTATCCATAAATTTTTATAGGGTTTCACGTCACAAAATGCATCATTGATCCAATTACAGAAGCCATAGCTGAGGGCTTCCAAATTGATTTTGACCGCTTGTTGTACTAAAAAGGCTAACTGAATGTTTAATGTCGTATCTGATGGTGAGTTATGTTAACATTCAAGCTTAAAACACACACACTCACAAATTGAACCAGCGAAACATAATAAATGTTTAGTTGATTCACTTCTAATGAAAAAAGTAAGAGCTAGCGCTGCAATAAGTTCTGTTTGATGTCTTAGCATCTTTTTTTTAATGACCGTAGCCGCTATTGTTACAAGGTGTTGAGGTCTTAACATGCCTGATGTGTTTTGCTGCTATCGCCAACTCGCTATCAGGAAGCTCCTCAGAATAATATGTCACACTCCCACGTACTTCCACTTGCGGCAGAGACGGGTATTTTTATGCAGCGAGTATTGGAGCGTTACATAGGGACTCGCTAATAGAGAACACGCACGGGGAAAAACAAGGTTCATCGTGGGAGTAGCACCGAAACTCGGGGTGTATTTAATAAAAATAAACCCATACACATCTTTTTAATAAACTGCGGCTCTGACGAACACACGAACAAAAAAAAAAGAATGAAAAGGGGAGAAATCAAGCCCTGCATTCCGGCGTTAATACGGTATGTGGGTGGAGGCATGAGGTTTGGTGGAAGGGAAACGCGACCGCACCCTAACGTATGAAGAATGACGGGACACAGAAATACCGAATAGCGAAAGTACACATACATAAAATTCCAATAGCGCGAGAAAAACCAAAAACGGCACTCGGATCTGGGAAGAGGCAGATGGCAGCAAAAAAGATTGATGCCTCTTGCGAAAGTCTTCAATCTCGCTGCTTCGTGGATTTTATTCGTGCGGGAACACACTTCTGATTGTTCGCGGCCCAGCTGAGCGCACACTCGCTTGCTGAAAAAAAAACGGTAACCAGAGAAGGGTGTATCATGACGAATGCACTCGGCTTCTTGCAAAAGGCGACGGGTATATATGCGCGCTTAGGCATCCTTTTTTCTCTATATTTGTTACGAGCCTGAAGCAATAAAAATGTAAGTATAAAATCTGCGATATCACAAAGTTCAGCATGCAAACGGGTACAACAGCCATGGTGGCGCAGTGGCTATCTCGTTCTGCTGCCGAGCACGAGGTCGGGGGTGCGATTCCCAGCCATGGTGGCAGCATTTCGATGGCGGCGGAATGCGAAAATGCTCGTGTACTTAGATTTAGGTGCAGGTAAAGAACCTCAAGAGGGCAGAATTAACCCGGAGTCCTTCACTCCCACGTCTCTGATAGCCCCAGTATGGCTTTGGCACGGTCAACACAATCAATCAATTTTACAATCAATCAATCAAACGGACACACAAGGAAGCAAAATGAGTGCCAGAGACCATAGCTAGCGTGCAGAACATTCTAGACCCGCTATGCTAATATATATGAACGAGAATGTTAGGCCTAACGTTAAAAGACAGGAAGCGAGCGGTGTGTATCAGAGAGCAAACGGGGGATAGCCTGTATTCTAGCTGACCTTGAGAGAAAGAAATGGAGCTGGGCAGGCCATGTAATGCGTAGGGTAGATAACCGGTGGACCATTAGAGTTACAGAATGGGTGCCAAGAGAAGGGAAGCGCAGTCGATGACGGCAGAACACTAGGTGGGGTGATGAGGTTAGGAAATTTGCAGGCGCAAGTTGGAATCAGCTAGTGCAAGACAGGGTTAATCGGAGATCGCAGGGAGAGGCTGTCGTCCTGCAGTGGACATAAATATAGGCTGATGATGATTATGATGATGATGTGAACGAGAAGAACGGAAACCAAGGTGCCCGATTATGATTTGGCTAATCATAAAACGCCAAGAAACAATGACACCGCGGACAGCATAGGGGAAATGATTCGTAGTTAATGGAATTAAAGCAATGATAAATAAATGGGAACGAAAGTGAATGAAAAAGCATCTGGGCGCAGTTGGAATACGAACCCACGTCTTCGCATTACGCCCGCGCGGTGTTCTTACTAATTCAGCTACCACGGCGACATTTTCCCATCCACTTTTTGGAGTATCTTTGTCTGTCGGCTAGAAATAGCCAACGCCACCACTCAAGGCCATGGTAGTGGATGTGGAACATCCTATTTACTGCCGGCGCCACGTAGTGTGTGAACTTTTTGGGTGAAGGCAACTGGTGAATAAACCCACGCGTGCTACCTGAAGGCATCAAAGCCGCTAGATTAGAGACCCTCCCCGTGTAATGAATGAGAAGAAAGAAAACCGAGGGTCCTGAATATTATTAGTCTGATCATAAGAAGCCAACAAACACATCTATATATTTCCGTTACATAATTTATACTAATTGTAATAGAGAAATGCAAGGTGATTATTATATCTTTCTGAAACGGCAGTAAGTAATCGCTACCATGCCTGACAACGTGAAAAGGCAACAGAGATCATTGAATAGGCTTGGCGAAACAAATGTTTTTCACGATGAATGGAAATCGATCTTGCCCAGATATACTACAAGCGACAAGTCAGGAGAAGAAAGCTAGGTTTCAAAATATCTTGTATATGTGTGCTTCCGCATGCTCAAGTGTCTTTGCTATTTTATATTTTGTGTGATTTCATTCGTGGCTATAAGCAAATTTATATTTCACTATGTAAGGGAAAAGAAGAAGCCGGAAGTATACTGCTTCCAATTTACCCAGTTGCGCCCCATTTAGCCCTACCTACCTAATAATTGATAGAAGGCTTTCAATCGCGAACACGTCACTTTGTCGAGGAAAAAGAAAACATCCTGTTACGTAAAAAGAAACTGCAGTCTGTGCTTTTTCGAACTAGTGACCGGAGAGTGCCCTTATAAAAATTTTTGCTGAAAGTCTGATTAATAGCTGTATACAATTCTCATCAAACCTACCGAAATTGTGGTTACATTCTGATGCTTTTTTGTGATGAGTACTTGATAACTTTCTGCATGTATTTGGCCACCGCGTTTCTGATGCATTCTTGATTACTGTATTTGTGGTGCATTCTTGATTACTGCATTTGTGGTGCATCCTTGATTACCACATTTCAGAAAGGCTTAGATCACAAAACACAGTAGTTACTGTATAAACCGACAGATGGCGCTGAAAAACAAAAAAAGCAAAAAAAAAATGTTTCTCTTTTTTTTCGAGCTTATTTATACCTTTTTTTTTTAGTACGAGATAACGGTATTACATCATCATGGCACCTCAAGCATCACAATACTCCCACGTACAACTGAATCACACATCATGGCACCTCAATCATCACATACTCCACGTACAACTAAACCAACATACACACACACACTGCTACAACCGACTTACACACACGCAATGATGTTTGCTTTGCTGTATATATACCCATGAAGTTTTCACCACCAGTCGGTGCCAGTAGGAGCGCCTCTTGTCAACGAAATTAAGCATTAAATCTCAACATAATGCTTGTAACAATAGAGTGAGCTAGTAGGCACGTTAACAGCACACGTACCTGTTAATATAAAACCGCAATATATAAACACGCATTTCAACTAGCGACCACTAATTAGCACGGGCGCGTCGATGACTTAAGCTTCTCTAACAGCTCTCGCTTTTAAGCAGTTGCGGATGGATGCCGCTTCACAAAACGACCGCTAGCGTTTGCAAAATACTTACTGATGATATTGCTAGAAAATGTTCTTGCCTAATTTCGCACAGAAATGAAAAACCGGCTGCTATGCGGCAGCGTGCGTAAACGAAGCGGTACGTGTCCGAGCCGGCTCGCGGTGTACAGGCGCGTCCACGGCAGCTTGCCGCGCGCCGTTTGTCGTTCGCGGGCCGCCGTTCGATGGCTGTTATGCTCGCGAACGGCAGAGGATGAGTCCTGAATTTCTGCGGCAGCCGTACAGCGACTTGGTCAGTCAACGACAGAAGAGCGGTCACTGTGTCCTATCGCCGGCAGCCTTGATCACCACCACTGATCGCTCGGGGGCGCCGACATCGTCGCTAGGCCTTCTCCCCTTACCTTCGTAGCTCGAAGCTCACGGCGCTTCGCAACGAACTACCGACAGGCAGCACCTGCAATATTCTGTTACCGTTGTTGCCACTTTACCATATGCTCACAATAATTTCACACAAAGAAAATATACGGTGATATTCGCGGCGCTGTCGAGCGCGATATCTGCATAGCTGAGCGGGTTCACCGAGCACCGTATGTCGCAGTGCACTGCAGCTGAGTTGGTCAAGTATCGGATCCCTCGTTGGTGCTCAACGTTTGACAGTAGACATCGCTTTTCATATGATGTAATGTATACGCATCACTTTATCTAGCGGAAATTATTTTGCGAGCTGATGTTTGTGTCGCCGGTGGGCTAGCGCAGGCTTGTGTCGCGGTGCATCGGCGCGAGCACGCGCTGGTTCCAAGTTGAACATGTCTCCTATCGTAGCTCCCGAAATTTTTGCATTTTCGGCAAAACTAAAAAAAAAATACTCGCCGTCCTGCCGTTTGGCACATATTAACGGCGATGACGCCGTGAGAACACGTGCGCAAAAAAAAAAAAAAAAAAAAAAAAAAAAACGATCAAGCATCGCGAATCTGCGGTCTGTTCACCACAAAAATAGCAACAGTTGCACTTAATTGAAGCGAAAATCTGAAACCTCTGCTTTATCAAACCAATCATAAAAATCTTCGTTTTTTATTATATTGGAACACTACACGGATGGGTTATATAGCATACATCTATATAGGATGTGTTTATACATCAGTGAACGCCATAAAAGCCTCTGTACATTTAACTACAAAAATCATAGTGTGCATTCTCTATTGAGCGGCTGCTGGAAACTTGATGCTAAATGTCTTCAGTGTTTATACATCAGGCATATAAGCTGAAAATCTGCATCAGTTTATCTGCAGAAATTGTGATGTCTATTCTGTACTGAGTGACTGCTGCCAACTTGATGCTAAATGGCTGTAGTGTTTATACATCAGGCATATAAGCTGAAAATCTGCATAGGTTTATCTGCAGAAATTGTGATGTGTATTCTCTACTGAGTGACTGCTGACAACTTGATGTTAAATGTCTGTAGTGTTTATACATCAGGAACATAAGTTGCAAATCTGCATAGGTTTCTCTGCAGAAATCGTGATGTGTATTCTCTACTGAGTGACTGCTGCCAACTTGATGTTAAAAGTCATCAGCTGTTGAGTTTATGATAACACTCTGATGTATCATCAAAAACATATCAAGATGTAATCAGAAATTCAAGAACCATTTTTGTAAGGGTGATGAAATGTATCGTCACTTGCACAAGGTCATGTTTAGGAAAATAACAGCGCTGGATAGACAAGGACAGAAAGAAGAACACGACACTGGCGCTGACTCACAACTGAATTTTATTTCAAGGAAAATTCAGCGTCAGTGTCGTGTTATTCTTTGCCTGTGTCCTTGTCTATCCAGCGCTGTTACCTTCCTAAACACGAATCCCCACCAACTCGCCCAAGTTTCTTTTTCTAGTCCAGTTGCGCAAGGTCACTGCGGTGAAGCTGAGGAAATAATCGATCGCGACATGAGTAAGAGGGACCGAGGAGAATCGAAATACATTCGAATGATAATAACCCTCTTTTCGTCGGCATCGATCAGCGGGTGCATCGGACGAGACGCGAATTAAAATCAGGGATGGCAACCCTCAATGGCGTGGCTGTAGTGAGTGACCCAAAACGTGTGGGCTGTTTTGATAAGAATGTAGTGCCTCGTGCTCAGACAATCTCATCCAAGCCCTTTATCCTTCGCGCTGTCCCCTCAGGCGCCAACGGCGGAAGCGATTGTGAAATACGCTCCGGCGACGCCATGGATTTTTCGAGATGACCCGAAGCGTGTAATTAGCATCCCAGCGACCGCGTCGACCGCCTTCGCCTTTCCTCAGAGTGTTAGACGCTGGCGTGTCTCATCGCCTGTCGGCTCAACCCTTGAACGCGTCGAGGTCCCACGATCCACCTTGGAGTTGAAAGAGCTGCCTCATCAAAATATAGTGGTGGGTGAAGGAGAGCCAACCGAATATTCATAAATGCTACGTCCTTGTCCAAATTTAATAAAGTTATGAGAACGGGGACATGTGAAGTTTTCGGAGACCGCCTTCTAATACGCTTATGAGCATGGGATTGTTTAATGCGGCCAACTTTCTTTAGGACGTAAGATTTATGGCGCGATGTGTTGGACCGAGTACTGTTTAGGCATTCTCAGTTTGGTTTTTGGCCACTACGACGTATACGATCGGTGCAGTTGCGGCGGTTTGAAAGAGTTGACGGAAACTGGGGACATAATTCTTGCGTTCAGAAAATCTCTTTATAGCCTACCTCTGCAGATGCTAAGCAAAAATTTTGCATGTTAGACGGCCTTTCAAAAGGTTTGTCAACTCTAATCCTGGCTTTTTAAAATGGTAGTTTAACTATGAAGCTACATGTCATACAGCATCGTTCTGAGTGGATTCTTTCTGTCACTTGTGACGTATTATTACATTTCCAACATGTGCCGTCGCAAAGAAAATCCTAGATAAATTATTCTAAATGAAGTTCGATGCGACTGTTCAGCTTTGCCAAACTTACGCCAGTATGTTAGTCGCGCACTGCGCTCCCTTTTGCCGCGCCAGAACAAGTTGGACCGCAAGACACCAGAAGAACCTGCTTAATGTTGATCGTCGTCCTCTTCCGCTCGTGTTTTGAGGCCCATATGAGTTTCGGTGAGCTAGAACTCGCTACACTCACTCAACGTTAATATGTCTCTGCCCTGACGTTGTAAATCTATATTGGCCTAAACAATATATGGATGAAGTTCCCAAATATACGAGTTTCTAAAAACCATTAGGTATTTGTCCCAAATGGAAGACATATATATATATATATATATATATATATATATATATATATATATATATATTATTTTCTACATTTCAATTACAATCACACCTACCTTTCCCGATGCTTTCCTTGGTTTCATGGTCTGTTTGACATATATACATAAGCGTCCCTGGCAACTGTGAGCGTATTTGAACAAATCCACGTTCATAAACGCAACAACTTCATTTTGACGTTCCGGACCGGGATCGGCCTTTATCAAGAGTGATTATAGAGACGTGCAGACAGCTGTATTAGATACTTGGGTTGAAAAATTGGTTCCACATTGCGAGCTAGCTTGCAACGGAACCATTTTAAATAGAAATATTAAAAAAAACGGAGAAAAGAGTGAGGATGCGCGGTACAATCCAGAGGTAACAAAAGAAATTGTGAAGGCGCACAGTACGGTACAACTTCCTCATGAGGCATGGCACCATCGTAATTCGTGTGTTAACAGTCACAAAGGAAACGTACTTTCAGGAAATGCAAATGTGCACGCACAGTAGACATGCTTGAAGTATAGTACCATAATCACACGCCTACAGGCCTTCAAGACGCATGCTTTACCTGACCCATTATCTGCTAGGAATTTAAAAAGAAGGCTACAGAACATTGCTTCTACATTGCGCAACTAAGTTACAAGAGGTATAGTTTTCCAAAACCGTAATCTCCGAGTAAGGTACACAATAAAGACGATTTATCATTGCTCCCACAACAAGTTTAATTCAAATAGTTACATCACGTTTCCAATACAATAATTTCTGTTTGTTAGATGTATTTCAATAGACGAAATTGTAGTTGGCCCAAGGTAGACGTTCCTGTTAAACCAAACATAATAATCACTATTCTCATCCTACATACGCTCACGATATATCAGAGCATTAAATGTTAACTTGCCAAGCTCGCTACTAAGTAGGCACCTTCTATTCTGCAGCTTTGCATGAGGTTACTCAACAACAAACAAAAGCAAATCGACAATAATCTGCCTGCGCTTGCAAGCTTGATCGTTAGAACGCTTCCGTGGACGCTGCAGCTGCACATATTGTCGTTCAAAAAACAATGCGCATGCGCTGTACTGTAGTCGGCGACAGCCTAAATATGTAGTGGAAGATACATCGCTGTTCATCTCAAAAACAAGTTATGCACATGCGCCTACCAAATACATTCACTTATTTTGGTGACGCAATGGCAAAGACGAACTTTCTACTTCTCGAGATACTTTCTTTCAAGTGTATATCCTAATAACCTCTTATATTATCTTTTAAAATCTTGCTATAATATCTTCCAATATTTTCTCTCAAGTCGAATTTATATGAACTCAAGCCTTTGCATTGAAAGAATTCAATTTTGCTATGAAGTATCTTTTCTAGTGCATAACAAAGATGGAATTATGAGAACTCACAGGGAACATTTTCAGTTAAGATCGGGTGCGCGAAACAACACTTTGTTTACCTAAGAGGAATACAGAGCGCTCTCCGAGCGGCAGTTTCTGCCTGGTGCGTCGAAAGTGCGGATAACGGGCAATTTCCGCGCATCTTTCATTGTGTACATAACACATAGGTCTACTCAATTTCCCTCGTCTATAGGGAAGCGTCGACTCAGATCGTCCAATCATTTCACCTTCTTTGCGATTTCTTCCACATACGTTTTCACGTGCGCTGAAAAGAATTGCTTTTAAATAAGGAATGTGTTTTTTCAGAATAAGTTTGTCAAAGCCAAAACATAAAAAAGGAGAAATTGCAAAATCGTTTGCGTTCGGTAGGAAACAAATTGCAAGAGGACAACAATGACGCAGATCATGCATTCAAACACTTTTTTGTCCCTTGGATATTACTATTATTATCGTTAACTTCAAGTCAAAATTGTCGAAATATTTCTTTAACTATATCAATCTGGAAGTTGGGTCAAAAATAGAAAAAATAATAAACAATTAAACAAACGCCGTAGCTCCCAATGCTAGAACGGGCCAATATTTGCGAAATCGCGCCTCGCTTTTTATACCGTAATGCGCTCATAAAGAAGCCCATGGTAACAGCTATTGACGTTTCCATTGAGTTAGCAATATATGCAAATAAGACACTCAGGACAAAAGTTCTGATTCTACGGATGAAGCTGCTATGACAAATTTGCTTAGATAAAATATTGCAGTTTGATTTACGACGGAAACTTTCTCATTTCCTAAGTAGTGCCAGTTGCGGTCGTTTCTTTTTTTCTACCGTAAATGCAGATGGGAAGCTGAATCGTTCGAACATTTCAACACTTTACGATATTTAGGCATTCGCTCGAGCGCTGCACTGTGACAATGCGAGTTCAATTGGGCGTATACTGCTAAAGCACAGGTCCGAAGAGGCTATATGTTTGTTTGTCTCGCTTCCATAACAAACTTTGAGCAATATGCTTTCATCAAGCGAAGATGTAACATAAATCGTATGAGGAGAAAGGAAATGCTAATCATATATATATATATATATATATATATATATATATATAGCTCTTGTTGACTCTTCCACCCGTTGTCGTGCTGGTTATATTTCACCACCGACACAAAAGCACCGATGCAAAGAGCACGTGCTCTCGGGACACTATGTTGGGGGGGGGGGGGGGGGTCACCTACCGCTCACTATTATAGCTATTTGAAAATGCATGTATTGTCGAGCGTGAGCTCTTGGACGTCTGAATGTTTACGTGCTATGTTGGAGTGCTCGGGAAGGACATTCGCGGCGGAACTCAATGGACCTAATGAAGCGGTACGAAACCTGCGCGACATGACCGTGTGAGGACACAGGATGCATGAGCTACTCGTAAGCGTGTGGGGCAACAGAAGCGGGATAGCAAACGCTGCAGATCTTTTCTCGTTTCACCACCGACCTTGATATCGGTTAGTTGAGCGGCGTCGTTCGTGTTCGCGGCGGCACCACAATGGCTGTTAAAGAATTACTTGTTGGCGGTTGCCTGTTGAGTTAGAGTGAAAACGTGGCAGACGAGTAGGTTCGCTAACGATCAGTATACACGCAGACAAAAAACTGACAAGTTACAAATGGGAGAACATTGCATCACATTCGTCAGATTAGCCGATGAGCCTATTTTGAGAAATGTTTTCTCAAGAAGAAGCATTTCGTGTATCTTTTTTTTTTTAGTTATTGGTACCACCTCTTTTTCTTTTTTTAATACAGGTAAGCAATAACTTCTGCCTCGCAATAACAGAGTTTTCATCAAAGTAACTACTCATTGAACTATCACGGGGAGGTCGCCTGTGCCATGATTGTAAGTGCAAACCTACCAGTTCTCTTTGAAAAAGCGAACACGCATCTTCAAAATAATGCCTTTCAGGTGTTGCGACGGTGTACGTGTAATGGCGGCAAGGAGAAATTGAACAGGAAATGTTCAGTGCAGCCGTTGCAGAAAATATATGAATATATTTGCTTATGCAACAGTGAACCTTGAAGCTCTGATAAAATACGTTTTCTAACTTTAACTAGTACCTGCTTCGGCTTGTCAGCACAATCTACTCGCACTTTTGTTTAGGCTTATTACTTCTAACCACAGCGAACAGAAGAACCAGGCGTACGTGCTGCGTAGAAACAGTGCTTGACCTCGTCTAACGCTGAACAACATGTCACCCTTGCATGTAGAATGAAAACCAGTTTTTGAAAACTTAAGCAGAAACAGGGAACTCACTGGTAATGCCATTCTTATAGCACTGTGTACCAGTTGCGTAGCAGGTGCCACTAAGTTAGGAACAAATGTTCTCCAGGCCTGGGGGAGTCGATAGATCATATTTTTTAAAGCTCTGTAGAGAAAGCTTTGATTTGCGTCTTAGATATAGTGAGCTGTGTACTTTTTTGAACATCCAATTACAATGACGCTGCAAATCTTTTCGACGGATTCTATGAGTATGTCACATACTTTACAGCCAGGTTAAAGTAGGGCTGACGCGTACACATTAGGCTAGACACAACTAATATGCGAGTAGAACTTTTGCAAAACCGTTGTAAACATTGCAACAAATTCAGGTATGATATATATTATTATATCAAATTTGTTCACCTTGTATGTTCTAATGCATGCAGTTTAGAAAGCTGCGGTATCCGTTTTCGTTGCAGAGTTACGGATTTGCAAAATTCGTTCTTCTATTTTTCAAGCTTACCAAATTTTGGCAAAGTTTCGTAAAACATTTCAGCCCAAAATCAAAATTGCGTTTGCTGTAGTCACTAGAATTTAACGTTTTCTCTCAAATGCAACACATTTTATTAAAGTTCGCACAGTGGTTATCTCATAAAAGCATTTTTGCCTTTTATATGGATCAATATTGGCGGCATCGGAGTTGGCCCAGAGCTAAAGCGTCCTCTTAAATGTCAGCTTTCAGGATATGCGCATAAAGCGCCCTAATAAGCGACCTAGGCATGCAGGTATGTCAAGTTGCTTGGGCGGAATATGAAGCTTGTATAACGCATCAGTGATGACGCAGTTATTCTTGCAGCAGACGTCGTCTGACGGTCGTACGCTGAGCGTTGTTTTCACCTTCACGTGGAGTTTTTCATGCCCTAATATGATAGAGGAGAGCCGGATTACATATAGGAGTAGAAACGAAAGGTTGCACGAAAATATTTCTTTTGCATGTGTAGGCTGCTTAGCATGTGCAGACATTTATGCGTGTAGACTCCGTTAATTGGTTAATATTGTATTTACCTGCACAGCGATATGTAAGCAGCCCCTAGCATTGATTTTCTTTTAACGTATATATCCTGCCTGCTGCTTTTAAAGTGAGTATGATGGTTTTGAACGTGTACTTAGATTTAGGTGCACGTTAAAGAAACCCAGGTGGTCCAAATTTCCGGAGTCCCCCATTACGGCGCGCCTCATAATCATATTGTGGTTATGGCACGTAAAACCCCATAATTAAAAAATGATTTTGAACGTTTAATCGGCCTTCCTTAAATGACACTAATATTTGCTAACATAGCTTTGGTGCAGAACTGTTACATATGTGCCCCGAAATTTTACCCGAAATTTTTTCGTCTTTGATGCTATGATCCCTGCGACATTATAAAGTGTTTACGGTCATACTGTAAGCGCACATGAATGAAGTTTCTACCATACATATCCTAGCTTGCATAGGTGATGTTTCATCAATAGTGACAAACATCGGACAGATTAACGAGTACAAAGGATCACCCTTCGTCTTTAGATCTAATCTAGCAAATTATTTCGGAGCACCAAAGCTCCGGGGTGATTCGGGATCATCCTAAGTCTGGATGCTTTCCTTGTGTTTTTTTTTTGTATTTTGAGTCATGTTTTTAGTCTTACAGCTTTGACAGGAAAACTCTACATACTGAACCACTTTTTCGAACCATTTGAGCTCGTATGATAAAGCAGGCGCTATGGAATCGCCTGTTCTACCTTAATTCCTTATACTTAATAAGTAGAAATTCCTTTTTGTGGATATCTCTTAGCTTTTAGTAGAAGCACCCTGTCTTTTTTATGAATTCCTATTTATGTACATATGATTTATTTAAACTTTGCCGTATTGCCGTTGTGATTAGGAATATTAATTAGCATGGATTAGCATTAGCATAGCCTTGGGCTAGGGATCCAGATGTTTTATCCAATATTTCCTGTGTAATCGTCCTAGCTGAATAGACTTGAATGTGATACTGAATTTTCTGAGTGAAACCATAGTACTCGTAGTGAAAAAAAGCATTCTTATCAGTGCTATAAGTATCATTTCAATTTTCTTGTGAGCTGATAGTGCATCTAATTGATGCATAAAACTCCGCACATTGAGTTCGTGTTTGAGAAATTGTGAATAGATTATTTATGCCACTGCGTTTGAATTCTTTACGCAAATGAAACAAGAAACATCAACATATCACACGAGAAGGCAACAAGAAGCATCAAATGGCATCGAGCATAAAATGAGGAGTAATAGCCCGCCGATTTTCCTGTGTATCAGAATATTTCTGTGTGTTACGGGCTCTCACACTCGTTGATGGAACGTGAAACACACTCAGGATATTGCCAGTAGTTGCAGATTCAATACGCACACTTCAATATACTACAGCGCGCACCAGAAACACGTGAAGAACATGGGCATTAGCTATTATCAACCTGAACAGAGCGTCCACAGCGTCTCCCGTCGCCAATTTGCCGCACTGTGCGCAGGTGGAGCGGTTGTCGCAAATCTCACCGTCCATGTGCCATGCGAGTGTATTTTGAGGGTCCACTCACGAGCTTCTCACAAAGGCGAGTGTCTTGTTGAGATGTTGCGGAAAAGAAAGTTCTACCATGCTATCTTGCACAACTTTTAAACGCTTGCACCATGATTCGTAGCTGAAGGGACTCAACGTACTGCTACAAGAATTGTGTTTCTTTTTTATGTTATGTTACGGTAGTTGTTTTCTTCTCTGCCGAACGTTTCCTCTCATTCCTCGAAGGACTCTTCGTCTGCTTCATCAAAGGAGATACCAGCAGTGCTTTCCACTAGCTCTTAAGAGAAAATTTTTTAGAAGATTGTCGGATGCACAGGAAATTGAATCCTCGAACAGCGACTGATTTTATAAAGGATAGGTTATTTCGCGTTTGCTGCGTTTATAGCAAACCTAACCCATAAACACACCATTTTTATTCTGCTTCCCATTCTGAAATCGCTGTTTTTCTGATAACAGGGTGTCGTTTTGCTTATGTCTGTTCATTCGTTGTTTCTGTAAGCGAATGCGCCGGCGTTCAACTATGTTGTAAAGATGCGCAGTTAAGACAACATGTCTGAAAAATTAAATAGTCAGGGGCTGCGAACACCATAGTATGAAGGCGCACAGATGGAATAAAGAAGTAAAGAAATCTCAAGTTGGCGGATGCGCTAGTTAAGAGAATTTGCTCCGGCCTCGTGGAGTGCCGAATGGTGAGGTGGCAAGAGCATGATTTAGAAGCTTTATTTTTCGTTCTTCAGCTCAGGCTACAAGATGGAAACACGAGGAGAAAATTCCATTTGCCCATTCTTCACTTGAGCGTGATGTTTGGCGCACTAAAAGCAGACCTTTCTTCGCATTTGCTCATACGAGCCAGCTGGCACAAAGTAACAGAGTGGCTGACGTCATTTCGTTTCGCACAAGAAGCTTTCCTATCGTAGAGATAGAATAGCAAGTAGAAATCTGCGTAACGTAATTTGTGACTCGAAAACGTGATTTATAAGGCACCTGATTTCACAGCGAACGAAATTTGGTCACTTCCAGATAGGCTTAGCAGCCTCTGCTTATTCAGCAGTATTTCGGTTCGGAGAGACAGTGCCATAAAGTCTCGTAAACTAAATACTAAGTATGCACGAGAGGTTGCATTTTTCTTGCCTTGTTTAAAATAGGATGATCATGTGGGCATGTTTTCTTGTTCCCGGGATTGGAATACAAAATCATAAATAATATCGCAAAAAGACACTCGCCAATAGATATGGAAGTTGCTTTGTAACAAGTAGACTTAAACAATAACAAATAAGACATATTATGAAACAGATATATCGTTAACTTCTGCCGTGGTTACCATCATGTTGCCCTCAATGTGCTGCTGAGCTAGTGGTACGTCATAGCGCAAAAAGAGTAAAATCAAATAGACAAGACCGGAAAAAGCGCAGGATTGCACTTTTTCTTTGCGCTTATGTAAGACAACTAATCATAGTTCCCTTATTCACTGTTTATTTATTTATTTATTTATTTATTTATTTATTTATTTATTTATTTATTTATTTATTTTGGTATACATATTGCAAGCATCAATTAACTGCGCTTACTTGATTAATATGTCTGATTTACATTAGAAGAATCCTTAAACACTTTTTTTACTACTGCTGCTACTGCGATGATGATACTCCCGCGATAATTATGATGATGATGACTATTTATTGGCATCCCCTTTCAAACGAAGCGGTGACAAATAGTCACCTAGCCGGCTTGAGTTAATAAGGTTTGCTATGCATGCTTTTCGTTCCAGAATTTATGTATGCATCTCATTATTCTTTCTTCGCTTTCTCAACACTTTTCTATCAACCTTGTACCGCTACATATGCCTGTAATGAATCCGGTCGTATCAATCTCTTCCCTGCTTTTTTTTCCCACCAATACTCTAAATGTCTCTCGCTTATTTCGGCTGCTGACCGGTAGATGCTTCATCTACTTTAAATCCATGCACTTTCGGAAGGTGTTCATTACCTAGGCTCTCACTGAGTGAACCCCTTCGCATACAATTAGGATGTGCTGAGTGGTCTCGGGATTTTCGCTGCCGCGTACATATGCTGATTCCTTATTAGACGACCCGTGAGCTCCGATAGAGGCCCCACTGTATAGGACGCCTCGCAGCCACTTTCTACGAACTCTCGAGAACGCCACCCGCGATCACCAGCCTTTTGTTTGCGATTGTGATTGAGGTTTCTTGTTGACATGAAAGCTGAATAAACTGCAGCGAACGTTCGCTATTTTAGGGGCGAAGCTCCTTGGGGTCGAGCCTTGTTTGCCGTCGCGCCGTTGTAGCCACGCTAGTACTCACCGCTCCCGCTAGAGGCGCAGCTGTGCTCTCTTTCTCTTTCTCTCTCGTTCCCGACGCACGCTCTCTCTCTCTCGTCCGTAGCTAGGGGCGCTGCGGTGCACAAAGGCGTTCGTTCCCGACGCGCGCTCTCTTTCTCTCTCGTTCCCGACGCGCGCTCTCTCTCACTCTCTCGTCCGTAGCTAGGGGCGCTGCGCTGCACAAAGGCGTTCGTTCCCAACGCGCGCTCTCTCTCTCTCTCTCTCATCCATAGCTATAGGGTCGCTGCGGTGCACAAGGGCGTTCGTTCCCGTAGCGCGCTCTCTTTCTTTCTCTTTCTCTCGTCCGTAGCTAGGGGCGCTGCGGTGCTCAAAGGCGTCCGTTCCCGACGCGCGCACTTTTTCTCTCTCGCTCCCCACGCTCTCTCTCTCTCTCGTCCGTAGCTAGGGGCACTGCGGTGCACAAGGGCGTTCGTTCCCGATGCGCACTCTCTCTCTTCCGTAGCTAGGGACGCTGTGGTGCACAAGGGCGTTCGTTCCCGACGCGCGCTCTCTTTCTCACTTCGTTCCCACGCGCGTTCCCGACTCTCTCTCCGTAGCTAGGGACGCTGTGGTGCACAAGGGCGTTCGTTCCCGATGCGCACTCTCTATCTTCCGTAGCTAGGGACGCTGTGGTGCACAAGGGCGTTCGTTCCCGATGCGCACTCTCTATCTTCCGTCTCTTTCTAGCTAGGGGCAAGGGCGTTCGTTCCCGATGCGCACTCTCTATCTTCCGTAGCTAGGGACGCTGTGGTGCACAAGGGCGTTCGTTCCCGCGACGTAGCTAGGGACGCTGTGGTGCACAAGGGCGTTCGTCCCGACGCACTCTCTATCTTCCGTAGCTAGCGCTGTGGTGCACAGGGCGTTGCTCTCTTCCGTAGCTAGGGACGCTGTGGTGCACAAGCGTTCGTTCCCGAGCGCACTCTCTCTCTTCCGTAGCTAGGGACGCTGTTGCACGTAGCTAGGGACGCTGCGGTGCACAAGGGCGTTCGTTCCCGAGGCACTCTCTATCTTCCGTTCGTTCCCGTTCGTTCCCGATGCGCACTCTCTATCTTCCGCTCTTTGCACAAGGGCGTTCTCTCTCTCTATCTTCCGTAGCTAGGGACCTGTGGTGCACAAGGGCGTTCGTTCCCGAGACTCTCTATCTTCCGTAGCTAGGGACCTGTGGTGCTTCGTTCCCGATGCGCACTCTATCTTCCGTAGCTAACGCTGTGGTGCAAAGGGCGTTCTTCCCGAGACTCTCTATCTTCCGTACTAGGACGCTGTGGTGCAAAGGGCGTTCGTTCCCGCGCTAGTGTCTACGGGGGTTCTCCCCGATGCGCACTCTCTACTTCCGTAGCGGGTGCACAAGGGCGTTCGTTCCGATGCGCACTCTCTATCTTCCGTAGCTAGGGACGCTGTGGTGCACAAGGGCGTTCGTTCCCGACGCGCTCTCTCTCTTTCTCTCATCCGTAGCTAGGGACGCTGCGGTGCACAAAGGCGTTCGTTCCCGATGCGCGCTCTTTTTCTCTCTCGTTCCCATAGAGTTCTAAATAAAAACCTAGAGGGAAAAGTGGCGCTAGTGTCTACGGGGGTTCTCCTGAACGTCGCCTCAACCTACATGGGAATGATGGGAAGTACAGGCTTCAGATTGACTTCTGTCTTGAAACTGGTGGCGTTTGCATGCGGCGCAGTAAACGAAGCTGTATTAAAACATTTTCGTGCAAAAATTAATTTTATTTATGTTATGTTTTATATAATGCATAATACATTGAATAAAGTTTGTATGACTTTGAGATTGAAGCATGGTTTACCACCAGGGTATGCATCGTTCTGCCTGATTTAGCGCCATTGAATAATTATTTATTTACTTTCACAACAGCAATAACAACCGTGCATGTGCTTATATAAAAAAATACTCACCAAATATTTGTGGGAATAAAAATTTTGTATTATGAGAAAAGTGTTGCGCCTTTGAGAGAAATGTTACAAGTGTCGTCTGCTACGACGCCTGCTCGCTGCGAACGCGGGGAAAGTGAACTTTTCTCGCAGACGAACTTGCGTCTGCGCAGACGCACTTGCGAACTCTCTCGCTCTTTCGAAAGGCTGCATCGGCTGTCACGATTGATGAACGTCTTCGAGTACTTTTAAACACATCTGCTGCAGTGCTATCTTGGACGCTTGTGGCCCTCTTACGAGCATGCTTCACTATATTTTATGTTCACGTACCGCTTCTTCTGAAGTGCGTGCCAGCAACTGTTATGTCGTGGCTTTGCGCTTACCCGTTTTGCGACAGCAGACTACAGCCAGGAAGCAGCAACCTTTCCTACCACAAGTAAGTTTGTGTTCTACGGATTGTAGCAACTGCGCTTGGAGCAAAACTAGCGAAACCAAAACTGACAAAAAAATACCTGTAGGCTAGTTCGCCAGTCAACAGAATACCAATCCGTAGCCTGTATTTCTCATTATTCCCATGATAGTTGAACGATCGCAGCGCCACATTGCCCTCTAGTTATAGTAATATGAAACTCTATGCTCGTTCCCGACGCGCGCTCTCTCTCTCTTACTCTCTCGTCCGTAGCTAGGGGCGCTGCGGTGCACAAGGGCGTTTGTTCCCGACGCGCGCTGTCTTTCTCTCTCGTTCGCAGCTAGGAGCGCTGCGGTGCACAAGAGCGTTCGTTCCCGACGCGCGCTGTCTTTCTCTCTCGTCCGTAGCTCTGGTTTACCCGAATGATCCCCCGGTGCTTCGCCCACTGATCATCATTCACGTCGTGGATATGCGGTGATTTTTTGTAGCAGGAAACTCTTTTACAACTGCGCAATCTGCAAACATTCTCAGTGATCGCGAATAAACTACATCGAGACAGATAACTCTCCAGGAGGGCAGTAGCTTTCGTTGGTTTGTCCAAATGACGCATGTACAATTTCAGGAGAAAAATTATGATGCAGATCCAACGCACGTTTCGGAATCTATGTGAAGTGAAGTTTTTATGAAACTGTTAATGAAATACTATAAATTTGTTCGTTTCATTCCCAGGTCTGTGGCGTAAGGGAATATCGCGCGCGCACATCTGCTCCCGCGCACCAGTGCTATGCAATGTGACAACTCTTACATTGACTTTTTAATCTTTATTTCGACTTAATTTTAAATTTACCGCCCGCTTCTTTGACAATCCCCCGCTGTGGGTATGTGACGTAGTGTGGAAAACATCATCATTATCAACACGTGACGATCATCTCGAAGTAGTAGTTCACAATAGAAGGCGTAGGTCCCGACGAGGGACTAGCCGGGTGCGCGACGAGTTCGCGTCCTCGCCGGACCTCCAATGGAAGTTATTTCACTCACTCACTCACTCACTCATTCACATGTGACTGGCATTCAATGGTCCGGAAAATAAGCATAGCAAGGTTAGACAGGTTTGCATTATGAATGCAATTGTGCTTTCGGTGAAGTATGATGGTTGCAGTGAGGATATT
Organism: Dermacentor silvarum; assembly: GCF_013339745.2. Lineage (NCBI taxonomy): Eukaryota > Metazoa > Arthropoda > Arachnida > Ixodida > Ixodidae > Dermacentor > Dermacentor silvarum. Next base: position 174,621,726 of record NC_051159.1, on the reverse strand, counting down.
TAGATATTCATTGCTTTATCATTGAGCAATTTTGCAGCAAACAAGGTCAGCAGCCTGGACACCTATAAGAGTAGTAAAGATAATAGTGATGCCCTGCGTGCGAGCTATTCCGCCAAGACAGTAACAACACAAACCCAGCAAGTCCGGGATGGTTCGGAAAGAAAGCGTCTCTTTTAAAATACAAAAGTGGCATTGATTTTTAAAACCTTGATTGACGAAAGACATATGTTCATCTCTCTAATTCCGTCAAATTTATATCAATACTTTAAAAAATAATTCAGCAATTAATAATTAGGTGCACTTCAGCGCTAAATGCATTAGCATTACCGCGCATCTTTTTGACGTCCCAGATCCAGGATTTACACTGCGTTCACCCGACTGCAAAGTGCCGTCAAGAAACTCACTCGACACATGCCCTGCCCCGGCGAGGAGCGAAGTGCAACTGAAGGTCGTCCGGAGCATACCACTGTCAGATGCACTATATATATATATATATATATATATATATATATATATATATATATATATCAGTGAAGTAAAGAGTAACCGAAGCCGGCACAGAAGTAGTTCAAAAAATAGAAGCACGTAGGAAAAACATAACAAGACTTTACTGACGTTTCGGCCGGGGTCCGGCCTTCATCAAGAGTGACTCTTGATGAAGGCCGGACCCCGGCCGAAACGTCAGTAAAGTCTTGTTATGGTTTTCCTACGTGCTTCTATTTTTTGAACTATATATATATATATATATATATATATATATATATATATATATATATATATATATCGGAACATGTAGGTTGAGGACGGATGTACGAGAAAACCCATGCTTAGCTTGATTTCCTACGTTTCGGCCGGGGTCCGTGCCTTTGTCAGGGATTGTTAGCCCAAGTTTAAGCATACAAAGGCGAAGCAACATCCAGCTCTCACGGATGCCTGCACCTAAATTTCACTAAAATTGATGAATTAGAAACACTTCATTAGAGCATTTATATATATACTTTCTCTGCTTGGACACTCTTAAAGCTAACGCAATAAAAAAAAGCAGAACGACTCCCTCCAGTTGACATCTACGTAAAGCGAAGCATTTTGAGGTGATTGGCGTATGAACCATGGTTGCCGCGCATATTAAGTGTGGTTTTCGAGGTATACATATTAGTAATTATTATTATTTATAATGAGAAATTATTTCATTTGGACAGAGTTATATACCGGCTGGATGTTATAAGCGCATATTCACAAGCAGCACATCATAAATTTTCAGTGGTTTCCTTAGTGTCATGTTCCAGTCATAGTATTTCGGATACGCCGGTTTCTTCTTGTGCAATTGCGGATCGAAACGCACCACGCGTCTCAACACGTTGTCTTGCCCGCGAGACAGCGCCCTTGTCAAAGCATGCGGCCGAGGCGTAATAGCTTCAATATCAGGCTTGCGTGCTAGAGGTCCTTAATTAGTTCGAATCCTGCCATCGGACAATTCTGTAATTGCGTATTTAATTATTTTCAACGCCGTACTCTGCTGAACTTGATGAGTTTTCAAAGTCGCAAAGCTATTTGAAGACAAAAGGACGCAGTTTAGGAGAATCCATGCACTAACCAACATTCCCATTCTGGCTGAATCGACCTGCTTGCAGCTGTCGTTAGTCACTAGCGCCACTCTTTCCTCCTAGTAACTATTGCATGAAACTCTATCCTTGATTGATTGACACTTTTAATACGAAATGAACGAGAAGAAAAAGAACCGAGGGGCCCGATTTTTATTAATCATATCATAAGAAGCCAACAAAGACGCCAAAGGCAGCATAGGGGAAATGACTTGTACTTACTAATTCAATTAAAGAAATGATAAATTAATCGAAATGAAAATGGATGAAAAAACAACTGGCCGCAGGTGTGGAACGATCCCACGTCATCGCATTGCGCGTGCGATGCTCTTACCAGTTTAGCTACCGCGGCGCCGTTATCCCATCCACTTTCTGGGGTATTTATGTTTTTACTACTAGAATAACCCTGGGAGTGTTAGCCAGCGCCACCACTCACAAACGTTGGCGGCGGATGTGGAACATCCTTTCTGCCGCAGGCGTCACGAATACGTGATCTTTTTGGGTAAAGGCAACTGGTTAATAAACCCACGTACGCTACCTGAAGGCATCAATGTTGCCGCATTCAAGGTCCTCGTTTTTGAATGAACGAGAAGAAGGGGAACCGAGGGGCCCGATTTTTATTAATAATATCATAAGAAGCTAACAAACAGACACCAAAGACAACATGGGGGAAGTTACTTGTACTTACTAATTGAATTAAAGAAATGATGAACTAATTAAAATGGATAAAGAAACAACTGGTCGCAGGTGGGTTTATTATTATTAATTAACGTTAACATTAATTATTACGAAAGCCTTATATGACCCATTACACGAAAATCCGTCGCCCTAACCGAAAGTGGGTATACCAAACCTGTCCAACGCCGCAAAGAGTAAAAACGAGTCAGAAAATGCTCGGATTGACGTCACATTTCTCAGGGTGGTTCCTGCCAACAAATTAAATTATTAGCTTTGAAAAGAAAATTGGTGCATTTCGGTCTTCTTGGGAATCGAACGCGGGCCTCTGGGGTACGAGACGCCACGGCGGCGCTACGCTTCTGCCGTACATAGGTGTGCCTAGTGCGTGCGTGATTGCACACGTCACGTTGCAGCCATCTGGCTGACTAAAGGTGTGCCCTAAAGCGTGCGTAATTGGTCACGTGATGACGCAGACAATGGGGAGGAGGTACGCTATGTCATGAGCGCATTCATGGTGTTCCGAGGTCTACAAACGGTATAATGCTTTCGCATATATATTTTTTATTATTATAAAGGGTGGCCTGTGACCTAACATGGACGTAAGGGATCAGGTGAAAGGAAGGATGCCTACCTTCTGAGCGAAGGAAAGCAAAGTGTTAATTCTGGTAGCGTGTCCTTGCGGTGCGACCAGTGGTATGACGTCACCCTTAGAGGTTGGGTGTGTATGTCCCTGAGGCTGGGGATCTGCAGGACAGGACCAAATCAGACGTTTGAGAATGACATTGATCGCAGGGCAGTTGTGGCATCCCCACTTGTGTTCCACTCCACTTGCTCAGAACATCCGTTGTAATGGATGCCTTAGGTCTTGCCTTGTGGGTGAGAACCTGGGATTCTCTAGGAAGGCGAGTGGAAATGAGAGGAACGATGCTAGGATTGGACTCCCATAGTTGGAGCCTACCTCTCGTGCTTCAGCCGACGGATGTTCAGTCGACAGCGACGGAAGACGGGGAGCTCCTGGTGTGGTCCACAAATGTTGGGCTAACTTCAAGGCTGCGATGGCATTCCTCTCTCATTTTCTCGCCTGCAACCTCATGAGCGCCCCGTTCCCCACTCTCCTCCCGTTGTGGCCTGGCGTTCAGTGTACAAGGATGCGCGCACGTCTATAATCCTCGCAGTTGGCGGCTGGCTTTTTCGAAACTCGCGGATCGCGAGTTTCGTTCCTTGAGAGCCCCTTGACTGTGTGTGCAAATGTGAACCGTGGCTCCTCTGTGCCCATCACAAAGTTGAATGGCTTCTTCGATGGCTTGTAGTTCAAGCTTTGTGGCTGCCCATTGAGCATAGCCACTGTGGCGCACGGCGTGTGCTTGCCCGGTAGCGGTAGCGGCACACATTTTGCCTGAACCTTCATAGCATTGTGGGGCAGTGACAGTGTATATTTTTGTTCCTTGGTGCTTTTCTTGCGCGTCTAATACTCTTTGTTGTCGGTGTGCGCTGCCTTCAGCTTTGGTGTTCGTTGTGTTTGTTCTGGGTTCCGTAACCCTTATTTCATCCCAGGGTGGAAGGATGTGGTCCAGCTCTGGCAGGTGCAGGTTCGTGCTATGCAATCTCCATAGCAGTCGCTCACCTTTCCAAGGGCTCCTCAGCCTCGATTGGTAGTTATTCATGTGGGGTTTAACCAGTGCTTCCACAGTTGCGAGGCAGGAATAGCCGTGCAGCTATATTCTGTTTTCCTGTGCATTGGTAGGCCAGTCTATGCCCTCCTAGCCGTGTTGTGTAGCATGTCAAGTTGCTTGTAGTTGGCAGCCGTCAGGTCATAATGTGGGGCTCCGTACCTTATCTTGGCGATGAGAACAGCTACCGTAAGCCATCGTGCAACCTCTGTTAATTCCTGCCCCTCCATTGTGGTGGGTTAGCCTCTTGATAACGTTCACGATTGGTTTCCATTAGTGCTTCAAGAGTTGCCGCCATGTGCTTGTCGTGCCATCCTTGTTGAGTGGAGCGCCCAGTATTTTGAGGCGTCGATCTTCCGGCTGGCGAATTTTGTATCCGTTGAAGTAAAGGGTTACGTGCAAGCTCCCATATTTGTCATGATTTGTGATTTAATGCGTCTTCCCCGGCGAGGGCATCATGCATGTGCTTGAAATGGTAAACTACTTCATCGCCGCACCATTATTAGATGGCGCCACTATCGCGTTCGACGTAAAGCCCCTTGATGTTAGAAAGTAGCGACACGCTTTGATCTACGCCGCAACACCCTCGCCGGCGCGGTCAACCTCCTCTTTTTCTCCCCCTCTTTCGCGGAGGCAGATCATCCGCCACGCTGAATGGCTGCGGCGCGTGATACTACCCCGTCAGGTGACCCTGACGTCACGAAAACGGCGCGAAACTTGCTTTCGGGCGCCTTCAGTTTCTCCGGCCCGCCATGCGCTGTCCAAGTGGCGGTCGCCCTGCCGCTGTCCAAGTGGTGGTCGCCCTCCCGCTCCGAACGTGTGTTTCCAGAGTTTTTCCACCCTTCCGTAGGATTCTGAGCTTCGTTCTCCGTGAAAATGTCTTGCTGCTGCGCGTTTCAATGCAGCCGCAGGTCAGAGAAAGGGCCAGCCTTATTTTCTATCCCCCGAGGTGAACGGAATGTCGTGCGCCGGAAGCAGTGACTCCATAACATCGGGAGAAGCGATTTCGCCCCTTCTAAGCACGCCGTTCTTTGCGAGGTGAGTGTTAGAGCGTTCCTCATATTTGTGGGTAAGGTGGCATAGAGATTTTAATGCTCTTTGCACAGCCGGATCCTTCGTTCAGTTCAATACAGAGCACCGATAACTGTGCATATAGTTTTTCTTTTTTTTTTTTAAGTCACTGAAATTTTCGCTGACTCTTCGAGCCGTGACAAAGCTTTTTGTGTTCTCGCGCGTGCGTTAGTTTTCAAATGTATGCAATTTTTGAGTTAATGCGTGTAACTCCTATTTTGTAGTTACGTGTGTGTGTGCGTGCGTGTATGCGTGTGTGTGTGTGTGTGTTGTGTGTGTGTTGTGTGTGTGTGTGTGTGGTGGTGTGTGTGTGTGGGTGTGTGTGTGTGTGTGTGTGTGGTGTGTGTGTGTGTGTGTGTGTGTGTGTGTGGTGTGTGTGTGCGTGTGCGTGTGGGTGCGTGGTGCGTGTGTGCGTGTGTGCGTGTGTGCGTTGTGTGCGTGTGTGCGTGTGGTGCGTGTGTGCGTGTGTCGTGCGTGCGTGCGTGTGTGTGTGTGTGTGTGTGTGTGTGTGTGATTCTTGCGCCTGATACTTGTGAAGCCAAGGAACTTTTTTACTTTTATTGCATGCTTATTGTATCTTTGGAAAGTTTCAATACGGCGAGCATCTTTTGTTCACGTACGCTTTATGTTGCAAAGGCATGAACCGCAATATATACGTAGATAAGTGGTGTTTCCTTTTAGTGACATTTATAATACAAATGCGCATTCTTGTGCTGTCTTCCCTTTCCAAGAGTGCAAAGAAATTCAAGTGTAAGAAATTTGCTTCTTACCATCTGTATACTGAGAGATCACTGTCATGTTTCAGCTCCATTTTACGAACGATCAGTTTGAGTCAAAAGTATTGGAAGCCTATGGAAAGAAAAAATTGGAGCCCAACGCAGTTCCTATTTTGTTCTCGCATCGGCCGCCGCGAAAGGAACAAAAAACCCCGTGAAAGTAAAGATAAGTCAATTAACAACCACTCAATGATATTTGGCAGCCGCTGTGAAGTAAATAGAGCATACGCACGGAAGCGAACTTACGTATCTGGCATCTATTGTTCGCGGATGCTCATAAAGTACAAGCCCCGTTCTTTTCATAATCTCCCTGAATTCTGATCAACTCTGCCTCTCGAATTCCGCAATCAAGTGCCATATTCTTAGAAGTTTCCGTGTGATCAATCAGCTTTTTCCTTTTTTTTTCTTTTTTTGAGATTTAGGGTAGTCCCAGAGGTGATGGAATACAATTTCTCGTCGTTTCATCGTGATGAAAATACAGGCGTGTGCGTTAAGTTCTATATTGGCTATTTCGCAAACAAAACATGTATTTTGCTCAATGGCATTGGTACAAATGCTCTTGGTCCACTCATTTCGGTGAATTCACTTTAAAAACACTATCACATTTCTTCTTGGTGACCTTCTTTGAGCTTTTTAAGAGCCACGATTATGAAACAAATTCTCGTGTATATTCTACGCTGCTTACATTATATGCGTTGAATACACCTCCGCGTTACGGACAGCCCAAGTAGTGACGGAGAGGCAAACCGCACAGCCACTGCTTGGTACTAAATTTGTCGGAGCGCTTCCGGCTCTTTTTATCGAAGCGTCCTCAAAAAAAAAAATGTCACCACGTTCTATCGGAAGCGTACTATCGTCACGACAGTTTTTCAAGGGAAATTCCCATATAACACTTCAAAGTGCCGAATAAATAAGCGCGCGCATTAGTGCCAATGCGGCTGCAGCGAGCCAAAGGATAGTTCAGCGTGCCGTGCGCACCGCGCAGGCCCGAGGAGGGGAGAAATCCGAGGAGAATTGAGGAGGACAGCACGCGCGCGGAGGAGAGTGTCGCTACTTTCAAGATCAAGGGGCTTTAGTTAGACGTGTTTGGTGTTTCGGTGTTAAAAGCCAGATACGAACAACAAAGTGGCTCGAGCTCGTCAAGAACGTTTCGCTTTAATGTAATTGTTAGCGCCGGCCTTTGATGTTGCTTGCCAAAATAAGCTTGCAGTGACGAGGGCAGCATTGGTAGCATTGGTAGCATTAGGTAGCTTCGAAAAATGTAGAGGGTTTTAAGGGACGGCGTAGGAAAGCTGTGGTCTTGTATTGTGTAATTTATTGCTGCTGTATGGTATGGTATGGTATGGTATGGTAAAACTTTATTACGGTCCCTCGGAACGCGCGTCAGCACGTAGCGGGCCGCTCCCACGTCGGTACAGAAAGGCCGAGCCTCTCTGCTGCGTCGCGGGCCGGTCAAAGAGAAAAATCCAGAAAGCAAGAAATCAAGCCTGCGTTGTCGCTGTTGTAAAGGTGTGCAGAACTGATCTATGACATCGCCTTGCGCAGACGCGCATTTTCATGAAAAAACGCTCCCTCAGGTATTGCTCCCTTGAGAACATCGCACCGACAAATGTTGCGGCTTCTGAAAAGCCACTTGCTCTGTGGTGTTAAACAATTCACTCCTTCCAAGATGTCTGTCGCAGTGCGATTTTCAGCAAAAGTCATCAATTTACTTGGCCCTTAGAAATGCTTTACCCGGGACATGTCTTGCAAGGCCCTTCTAAATTTATGGCTAGTTATAGAAGGAGCCTCCGTATCCTGTTCGCCCTTAATTCCAAGGAAGGTTGCGTGGTCGCTCTGAGCACTACAAAGGTCAGTATAGAAATATTCTTCTGCTTTTACTATATAATCAACATTGCTGATGACATTACCCTGCTTATATTTCACTGCATACATCTTGCCCTGTCCTGGGCCCAGTTTCTTCTCACTGATTCATGCTTGCGGACATTTTTCACTGCTTCCTCAGGATTTGCGATGTAATAATTTCGAATATTGCTTATTTTTTCTTGTTTGTCACCTTTGACAGTTCAGCGAATTGTATCTGATATCTAGAACTTGACACTTTCATGTATTGTCGTTCCTTTATTAGGTCCTTTGTTACTTGACCCTCAAGCCCTTTGTTGTTACTTGTTGGTAAGTAACAAGTAACAGTAAGGCTTCGTAACCTATTGTGTTGACTGCAGTCGAGGGTTTGGGATGACATTTGACACGTGACAGGCGATTCTTAACGGACGCCTGCTTACTGCGTACATTTGTGTGTACGATGCCAAGTTATTTGTGTGTCTAATGTCAAGGAATGTTCAAAGCGCGAAACCATTGCTTATGACTTAATTGAATTTTAAACATGGTATTGTGTCTCTACCGATAGTGTCAAAGCAGTTTGTTAAGTTTGTGGTGGCCAGATTACAGCACCTGACGCTGGATCCACCTGACAAAATCGCCTGACGAGTGCCCCTTGTAGTATTCGTGTTCTGCGAGAGGCTAGAGGACTGCATCTAAAACCCTGATTCCCCATGACAACCCATCCCCAGATCCCATCCACCTTGCCTCCAGATTCTAGAAGCAAGAAGAAGGCACCATATCCAATCCCTAGAATTTTATGAAAGGCGTGTTTTCTCTCTCTCTCTCTCTCTCTCTCTCTCGTTTACGAGTTTTGTTTCTTTCCCTTTGAATGACAGCGACAGGAATTCGCTGCTAGTGGAGGGAATTATGCACTGTGCACAATATGAACGCTGAAACGGCGCACTCGTGGGGGCGACCGGTAAGAAAGCTGAACTTTATGTTGCAGAAACTTAAGGGACACTTTAGGGCATACAAGCAGCGAGACAAAGGACGTAATTTTTCTATTGAATGAGTAGCCACTCGAGACTGCATAGTGACTTCTGAAAAGATAGCCGCCATCGGTGTCTATGCCTTCCAACCGAAACTTCGCCAAGATAGGCACATGCCATTCTGCATTAATACGGGAAATTGTGGGAAAGTTACTGCAGATGGCATCCGTGAACGCTGACTAATAAAGCGAATATTTCGCGTGTTGCAACGCGTCAGAACATTCTGGCAGACGATACCAGCTTAAACAATAATTTCCTTGCATCAACTGCTACTTAGGAATAATCGAATAATCAGAGAATCTGCTTTTGATTACGATTATTGGTTGTTATTGGCGCAAGGGCCATGTGTGACCAAAGAACGCCAAGGCAATGCTAATTAGTTGTCAATGAAGCATGAGCTGTGAATTTTGAAGGGTAGATGTCACACGGCTGTATAGAGGCCTAAAAACATAAGAGAATCTGCTTTTCTAACACACTGAAAGAATTGGCAATCGGCTTAACAAAAGCACATGACGTGTCCACCATAGAAAACACTGTAAGGTTATTGCTAGAGAATAGACTTGCATGGCTAGTGGCCTAAATGTGCATGGAATCAAAATACCATCCGAAGCCTTGTTGAGCCAATTTTATTGAAAGTTTAACATTGAGTAATGTCAGATGATTATGAGCAGCTAACTTGGAGGTTAACAAACATGCTCGAGAACAAATTAAGGAGCACGCAAGAGTGATGGAACGAAAAATGTTAGGCGTAACGTAAAGAGGCAGAAACATAGTGGTGTGGATCAGAGAGCAAACGGGGCTAGCCGATATTTTAGTTGACATTCAGAGAAAGAAAATAGACTGGGAAGACCATGTAGTGCGTAAGGCAGATAACCGGTGCACCATTATAGTTAATGAATGGGTTCCAAGGGAAGGGAAGCGCCGTCGAGGACGGCAGAAAATTAGGTGGGGGGATGAACATAGAAAATTCGCACGCACAAATTGGAATCAGCTAGCGCAAGACAGGAGTAATTGGAGGTCACTGAGAATGACCGTCGTCCTGCGTTGGATATAAAAAAAATGGTGGTTTCGCCCGAAAGGCGAAGTATCGATGGCGATAGCATATTAGTGGACAGCTATACGAAGTAAGGATAGTAGTTTTATTGACCTATAGACTTGTAAACATAGGCATACTAACTAAGTTAACAAGCATGGTGTCATGCGCGCACAAGCAAACATGAACACATCTCACTCAATGAGCGCGGAAATCCGCCTGTTAAGATGCAGGAAGTGCGGCAGCAACAGCGAGCGAATTGACCTTCGTGGTGCGCCTCGCATAAACGCCAACTAAGCCGCGAAGAGCACGCGGGCGCCGGAGCCGCCCAGAGTATAACCAACAGAGGGTGTTGGTATAACGCGCCCTCCCCCTCCCTACCCCCCCCCCCCCGCAGCGTTGAGCACGGCGGAAGTCCGTGCGCTGCCTTCCCGCTTTCCTTCCTTGAGTGCGCGAGATTGAGACGCGATCCCCGGCTGCTCACTCTCGCACGCTTTCACTCTCACACACAGCATACGGCGCGCGGCGACAATTATATCGCCCTTGGACTTTATACGGAACATCACGGCGACGGCGACGCTGACGGCATAAATGTGGCGAGAATGTCCATATAATTGCTATCGCAATGAAATAGGCTGATCATGATGATAATGACTATGAAGGTCAAGTTTGGAATATCACAGCTCATTTGAGTGTGTACGTGTGCCTGTAAAGCGTGCACTGCCTCAACTATATCAGTATTGCAAGAAAGATCAGCGCATAGGCGGTAAACGGTCAAGGAAAGATATGGAGGCAAACACTTGGAGGGAGAGGTTGATTATGCGACGTAAAGCTCCACGCCGTAGCTATAACTCGATCTCCCTCTAACGCAAATGTTGCATTATCAATGTGGCAGAAAGTTACAGAGAAGCACGTTCCACTCAGGCAGCAATCTCGGTTCCTCATATGAAACGAACTGAACTGTACAAAGCAGTCAAGACAGATATATCTTAACGCTTCAATTTCTCTCTCTCCTTTTTCAATTATAGGAAGCATCCGTACGTGTTATTGTTGTACTAAGGAACGTGCACCGTAGCTATCGTCTATTCTACTCTCTAGGCACTCATACGCTTATATCGAAGGTAGAAGACTACTTATGAGGCTGGAAGTGTTTTACAGAGGAGCTGTTAGAACCTCGCTATAATGATCATTCCGTCGTTCGCAGCTTTGCCGAGCTGGGGGAGAGAGAGCTGAGAGAGAGTGAAAGCAGAGTATAAAAATAGCATCGCGCAGCATAGCGGATGCGAGGTGGAGAGGAGGAGTGAGGCTGGTGTTAGTGGGACGCGTAGAGCTGCTGCCGACGCCGACTGCGTTTCCTCGCGTTCGAGTCGAACACGCCCGATGTCCGTGACTGCAGCCGATGCCTCTGGCAGCGGCTCGGCAGGTTTCCACCAGAGAACTGGACACTCGTCGCTTCCGAAAGACTGAAGCGAGAGCTAGGGAAGCTAGAAACCAAGCGTCACGGAAGAGAACACGCTCAGTTTAGATTGAGGGAAGCCGAGCGTTCGCGTAGGCGAAGAAATGAAGATCCGGAGGCTCGTGAACGTGGCCGGTTGAATTCATCGCGATACTACGCAGAACATCGCGAAGAAATCCTGAGCGCCAGGAAACAGAGCAGACTGGAAGATCCTGGGTTGCGGGTTCTCAGGAGCTTTCGCAACATGCAACGACTTGGGACTAACTTTGCTAATGGGCGCTCGCTTCGGCGGTCCTCTTTCTCGCTGTGGAAAAAGAAGTGGCGTGGCGTTTGCTTAGAAATGGCGAAGTGAAGACTGTGGCTTTGCTAGAAGAGAGATTGCTAATCTTATCATTCTCAATCTGCACTGACATGTCAAACAAAATATGCGTGGCTCTGCTCTCGCAAACACCAGAGAACAGCGAACATGGGGGAAGCCCAGCAAAAGTTGGACAATATGTGTGGTTTCCACTACTCTACTAGGCTTTCCAGCTCCGCTGGTCTCGGGTGTTTGCGATAGCGGAGCCACGCATCATCTCTATCATCTCAACATAGCTGAGAAAATACCAAAGTGTAGCTGAATAATCTCGCTATCGTATTTATACCATGCATGACTCTCAGCCGTGTCCGCGAGTGACACCAATAATTAAGAAGAGAAAAACTACCAACGACGAACAAATATAGCGTTCGTGGACCAGCGAAATATTATAGACGCAGATTCCAATGAGACGTGACGCGGCACGAAGTCTAGAGTAAGTAAAGATATAATGTAAGAGAAAAAAAAAACATCTGCGCAGCCGTCAGGTACAGCGACCGTAGGTTGAGAAACAAGCTCTCGGACAACGCCAAAATGAGTAGGGGAGTACCACCGCCGGAACGTGCAACCTACTGTTAGAAAAGTAACGGGGTATAAAAATGAGACAAAATACGTTTTCAGAAACCCGTGCAACTGGAAAACAAACGTTTACAACGCTCATCGGACAACAACATGCAGGCAGCATACGCGAGGAGAACCTTCCAATTGTCTTCTTTTCGATAATATATATATATATATATATATATATATATATATATATATATATATATATATATATATATCTTGCTTGAATACGGTGCGCTCGTAATAAGCGTGTGTCGGCCACGCTACATACAAACCCGGCGACGACGCATGGTGTCAAGGTTCCCGTTTCGCTAAAACCTGTCTCGACGTGCGACTGTGTTTCTTTCTTTTCTGTCATACGCGTGCACTCCGCGTGGAATAAACGAGCACAGCTACGAGAGGAAGAGCAACTTCTGCGTTCATACATTCTTTCTCGTAAGGGTTCCAACGGGGACGAAAATCTGAAACGCGTTAGTGTTAGCACGTGTAAGTAAAGTTTGCTTGCGTATAGTTAGGAATGTTTGCTGTTTTACACAACCGTTCGGCGCTCAACTCAGTCGGAACATCAGCTCTCATTGCGATAAGTTAGGACAAGACCTTGTAAACGTCATTTGGGAAGTGACACAACGGGTTTCGCTTAGAACATTTCGCCGCTGTTTAGGCTATAGCACTATATAGCTAAAATACGAAAGCGTCGATATTATTTATTACTCGCTTTCGGGAATATCCTTAAAGCTGATTGAATCGGAATAGCAAATTGATTTCAAGCACGTGTTTCGTTTGAAGCGAATCCAATTACTTTTCGTTGCCCTGTCACTATGAGGTACGTTAGCCCAGCCTGATTGCTGTCACCGTCAGACTTGTAACCTCTTCAGTTGTCTCCTCCAATCCTCTCGATATGTTTTTCCGCCCGTCTCTCCGTGTTTCAGCTAAGCGAGTGATAGCGACGGATTTCTATACTTCTTGTTATACGTGTTCCATGCAACTACGGTTTTAAGGCGAACGCCATAAGTGGCTCGCTGCAATCAGTCATACCCGAAAAAAGGCGGCGTCTCGTCCAGTAATACAATAAAGTAGATTAGTGAAACGAAAAATGTCATCATCAGCAATGGCTCTTATCCGAAATAAGCGGCGTCTAGTACAGTGATGAAAAAAATATGATGCAAATTTATCATCAGGAATGGCTCATACCCCGGTAAGCAGGCAGAGATGCAATGGCTGAAAATTAATTGAACAAACGAAACAAAGAAAGAAATAAAAAGAACGAAAGAAAGAACGAAATAACCTTTAGGTAGGGCAATAGGTGCTTGCATGTGTCGTTGAGGCGGTCGACCTACAGTGCCAAACGTTTACTTCACACTGCGGTTCGTTATGTCTTGCAAGAAGTCTGACCCCTCCGATCGTATAACTTAATGCATTACCATGTGTGCAGCAGGCTTTCGCCTTAGCTACTGCTGGTTTTGGTTACTGTTTTGTTTTACGTGCTGTAGAGAACTACCGTTTGACTTGGGCCGTACAATGTTTGAAAACCGTACGTTCGAGATAAAGCGACATGTTCGGCCCCCTTTTGTCAATTCCTTCAATCTTTTATTGTGTCCCCAGTTGTATCTCGGCAAAAATATACTTTGTTCTTTTCGACAGGAGCGAAGACGGGAAATGCTTTTCTTGGCTCAACCGGCTTTAGGATGAATTTTATTGTAAATGCTTTCACTTCCCCCGTTCCCCCGTTAACTACCCCAACATCCCTTCTTGACCGATGCGAAGACCTTCTCCTTGACTCAGACTTATCCGCGGGAAACCAGGATTTGGGCACTCTGGCAGAGATGGAGTAGCGCTTGCCAATTCAGAAAACGGCTCTGCGGAGTATCTAGCTGCACTCCATTTTCCATGAAGGGCGCTTCAAGTGCACGTCAAAGCACCGCAGAAGTGGAGCGAAGTGTGTTACCCACAGAAATATCCGCCTTTACGAAGAGGCTGTCACTCGATCGTGTGTTCTTTTTCTATGGCATTTTCTTGAACATCGGATGCAATTACAAATTATGTCGATACTGGAGCTGCCACATGGTTCCAAGATAAAATAATTAACCTTTTTTTATCAGCTTTATTGCTTTATGCCAAGCGAAGTGCGTATGAATCTGCTCCGGTTCTGACAACTACAACCTTGAGGATGGCAGGAACTAAGCCAGTGCAAAAGCAATCGCTCTTAGAGACACGCATAAGTACGCGCATGTAATATGCAAGGCAAGACGCTGCGTACGAAAAATATCTGGATGGGAACCTTGTTCGGCAACACGATTAGTGGTTTATGGCTGAAGCGCGAGGCACACACGGGAACACGAAACGCTAACACAAGGATATGCGGCAAGGAAAGGCAGGAAAATTATGTCTCTGATACTGTAGCCTATCGTGCGTGCCGTAGCTTCTTTATTAATCAGTGATAAGTCGGTCATATTTGAGTGCTATATCACTGCTTGGCGTTACTGCCTTGACAGTTCTTAATTCTCCTCTTCATTTCTTTTAGAGGTAACAAAAGTGAGCAACATCGCTATAAACTAAACCGATATGACTCTGACGCAGCAGTCGTATATTGCGGTATATTGCCCTAATCGTAAGCGCTTCATAAATAAATGGGCGGATTGCTTTCCGATCGCTTCGTTTATTTATGACCGATGCGATTGAAACAGGCTAGGAACCACCCGAGTCCGCAGCTTCACTTACATAAACTGCTTAACGCGACCAAATTTCGGAAGCTTTGGCTAAGCATTAAAAAAAAACGGATACCTGCTCTGACGTGAGAATGAAAATCAAGGCAGAATATTGATCAACTTGTGATCTTGGAGGTGCTGCCTAAAATATTATTGCTTTGCGTCAGAGTACGCGATACAATTTTGAGTCATGGCCTTAAGACGCTCGTGCGAAACTGATGACACACGATATTTAGTTTCAGATTACGAAAGAGCGCAACATTTTCGGAGGCCTTACGCTTGCTCGTTCGCCTGTGAGACCTGGCTAATGAATGCATGCCAAGAAGCGGTCTGTTACCGATAGCCTCGGGGTCTTTTTCAAACTACTGCGCAGGTTTTCCCACAGGGATCTGTTCTAAGCATTGAAGCATTGAAGAAATAAAAGCAGTTCAACTTCATATGCGGCTCTTCATGATATGATGCCGCTCATCATCATGCCAGTGTTGGGACAGCGAATGTTCGCGCTCTTCAAGTGATATCCGTTCATGTATGGCCGGGAGCGCGTGGCACCACGCTTGTTAAAATAATTAGTAAGCCAATGTTTACTGCAACTTATACGGCTGATATAATTACGTTGCTTACTTCATCTGGTTGTCTAATACTTGCTATCACGATCAATATCTCGCCTTGCAGGCGGTACTGCGACTTTTACTTTTCTTCCTGCTTCTATTCCCCCAGTGTAGCGTAGCAAACAAATACAACCTGGTTAACCACTCTGGCTTTTCTTTTCTTTATCTGTCTCATAACCCTTCGCGAAGAATCATTGTTCTATTATTTTATAACTTTTAACGAAAAAGTTCTACACTTCACGAAAATATTCTAGACAAGAAAATGTAAAGCCGTCGGTAAATTATAGTTAAAGTTTCTATGTTTATTTTATTATTTTGAGTACCATCCACTGAGCATCCTAGTCCATTTATTTATCTTGTGTAAGCCTGTTCAGTACAATGTGCCTCAAAAGGGCGCAATAAGGGAGCCGGAAGCGGCCTCGGCAATCTTCCGCTTGCATGCCGGAAGGAAGCTGGCATGTGGCAGCCTAGTAAACGCAAGCGCAGTCCAGCCGGCCTGCTAATAACGCGATTGTGCAGGTCAACGCCAAACGTGGCGCCACCGAGGAATCCCACGGTCGAGCAACAAGCTAATGCTGCAGTCGCCCACCCGTGGCGCCTAATTAGAGTCAGGTTTGCGCCCGTGCCGAAGTAAATGTAGTGACCCAGCTAGACGATGGTGTACAGCGAGACAGGCTTAGTGCCGAATTTCGAGCTGAAAAGAGCTTCACAACAGCAAATAGACACAGAAATCTACATTCAGGAAGTAATAAGCTCACTTCGTCGCAACTTACTGGCTTGTCCAAAGTTGCTCTTGCTGGCGGAGGAAACAGCTTTGGATAAATTAGGATGACTGAGGTAGAGCTCACTAAACCAAATTTCTCATTCCTATGTGTGTGGCTTTATTTTTCGTTTATCCGGCTTCGGGATCAACACGAGAGACTCTTATTACATGATAGGTAATCCTATATGTTTATTTGCACTAATTATTTTAGCAATGGCACACTTTAAGGCACGTGTTTGTAATAGAAAGTTGAAGCAAATCGTTAAAAAAGTCTGCTTGCAGAAGGACCACTTCGACCGAAATAACTAGCGTCAAATTTTTATTTCTATCTACCTCATTACGCAGGCGGCGCTGCAGAGCATGGCTCCCTGTCCAACCCATGTGTTACGTAAAAGCGTGGTGTCAAAGCGCGGCGTAAAATTAAGCTTCTGCCGCACTTCCTTTTTCCCACGAGCTGATTTCGGTTGGCGCATTGCCCAACTCCCCATTGGACCCCTGCGCACTCCAGCAGCAGGACGGTGCTCCACAACTGTAAGCTGATTTGCAGGAGCTGTGATATTCGCCGCCAAATCCGTCACCATTCTTTTTAAAAGTTGTCACCCGACAACATCGACTGCCACGGAGTTTGCTGAGCTTCGTATGATTTGTAATGAACGCCATCCGTGCGCCGCTATAACTGTCTGCGTGCTTTTTAGTGTTTCGATTTCGCTTCTTTATATGGCTAGATTGTAGTGCCACCCTGTGGCATCATGTTATGCACATTGCGGGCAAGTCTATACGCGCGCTGGCCTCCCCCCCCCCCCCCCACCCCACCCCCTCTTTGCCGGTAGAAAATAAAAAGTCAGTCTTTGTTTTACAGCAAAGCTGTATAACTCTCGTTGGTCAGGAAATGTCGTGGCGTAAACAAACAACGCCATACCCCATACCTGAAACTTTGGGCAACAGCGCAAACAGACGACCACAGGAAGGGAGACACGTACACACAATTTGTGTGTACGTGTCTCCCTTCGTGTGGTCGTTTGTTTGCGCTGTTGCCCAAAGTTTCAAGATGTACCAACTCGCCCAAAAAGAAGTATTGATGAACCCCATACCTGCCCCATACCAGTCAACGTTCATAGAGCTGGGGAGAGAGAGCTGAGGGAGAGTAAAAACAGCGTATAAAAATGGAGAGAGAGAGAGTGAAAGCAGAGTATAAAAATAGCATCGCGCAGCATAGCGGATGAGAGGTGGAGAGGAAGAGTGAGGCAGGTGATAGTGGGACGCGTAGAGCTGCTGCCGACGCCGATCGCGTTTCCGCGGGTTTAGATTAGATTAGATTTAGTTTAGATTGACGGAAGCCGAGAGTTCGCGTAGGCGAAGAAATGAAGATCCGGAGGCTTGTGAACGTGGCCGGTTGAATTCATCGCGATACTACGCAGAACATCGCGAAGAAATTCTGAGCGCCAGGAAACTAAGTGTGTGGTTTGCCACTACTTTGCTAGGCTTTCCCCAGCTCCGCTGGTCTCTGGTGTTGGCGGTAGCAGAGCCACGCATAATTTTTACAGCGAAGCTGTATGCCTCGTGTTGGTCGGAAAATTTCGTGGCGTCAACACAAAACACTAGGTTAACAATCGAAGGCAAACGGCGTATCTTTCTTTGCAATCAGGCATACAGCATATATATATATATATATATATATATATATATATATATATATATACTTAGTGACGTCACCACGCTTTCATATATAAAAGATACCCGTATAGCAACTCATTCAGTTCATTCTAAGACTGCCATGGGTAGACCACGGAAATTAAGGACACCAGAAGAACAGCGTGAACGCAATGCTCGACCATGTGTGGTGTTTGATACAGCTTCGCTGGACATTCACGTTTGCAGAGCGGGATGGCGGCCAATTCTTTTGTATGTCATCTCTCATCACTCAGTGCCTGAGTGCTCTTCACCTGCGCTAGCAACCAAAAGTGGTGACCTAACATGAGCACACACAGTGACACCGACGCTCCTAGCCTGTCTGCCATCGAACTGAAGCAGATTCATCAAGAACCACCACTGAAAAACCGCCATTTATATACTCCAGGTTGATAAACTCGCAATATTCGCGTCAATCTAGCATTATGAGGCTTCTTCTTATGAGCGGATATTAAGTCACTGGCTCAGGGCAGAATGATTTCTCTACTTAAATTTTTATATTTACCTAGCCATGGCCGCTAAAGGATACACTGCAGACTCCTTATACAATCTAACACCCTTTCAGATACTTATCCGGAACAAATCATGAGCCCGCCGCGGTGGCTTAGCGGCTATGGTATCGCGCTGCTATGCTTGAGGTCGCGGGATCGAATCCCGGCCGCGGCGACCGCATTTCTATGTAGGCAAATGCAAAAACGCCTTTGTCCCGTGCATTGGGGCCACGTTAAAGGTTCCCTGGTGGTCAAAATTAATCCGGAGTCTCCCACTACGACATGCTTCATAACCAAATCGTGGTTTTGGAATGTATAGCCCGATAATTCAATTCAATTCAGTCATCAAATAATGAAAAATTAGTATACCAACTAGAGCACTGCACGGGCTCGGGCTTACCCGAAAGCCCGGGCCCGGCCCGGCCCGGCCCGGCCCGTGGGCCGGGCCGGGCCGGGTAGAGCAGTTTTTTCACGGGCTCGGGCCGGGCTTGGGCACGGCGTGTGCTTTTTGACCCGGGCCCGGGCCGGGCTTGGGTTTTTTGACGTGGGCCCGGGCCGGGCTCGGGCTTTCTGCGAGTTATTCTCGGGCTTCTCAACTCTGAAAAACATGTATTTTTCGGTCTCGGGCCGGTTTCGAGCCGTGCTCGGGCCGGGCTCGGGCTTAAGGTAAAGGGGTGGCGGGCCGGGCCGGGCGGGTAACGTAGATTATTTCCGGGCCCGGGCCGGGCCCGGGTCTTGCCATAAAAGTTTTGATCGGGCTCGGGCGGGCCGCCCAATGTAAAAACGGGCCCGGGCCGGGCCCGGGCCGCAGAAATCGGCCTGTGCAGTGCTCTAATACCAACATCAAAGCCAGAAACACTCACAGTTCTCACCACTGCCGCACTAGATTTTCCAATGCAACATGCTACCCACCGATGCTGTAAACGCAGTCTCTGTTGATGCATGTGTTAACAGCGTTCACAATTTGGATTTTGCAGGGTGATTTTTACCACGAATATTTTCAAGGTTATCCAGTTTTAAATATGTATATATTCTGTAGGAATCGCTATTGTCGTTATTTGAGACCGTTTGTTCTTATGGACCAGCATTCTTTCACCCAATTAATGTTTACCATTCCTAACAGCAAATTGAGTCTTTCTATCTTATCTGCTTATTAATGCTAGCATATCTTCTTTATTTCAATGAGATTAATTTATGTTTATTCGGGCACTGTCACTCTCGCGTTTCTCTTTTATTATCATTTCTTGATATGCTGTAGTAATTATTGTGTTCATGATTCCATATTTTATCATTTCAATCATGTATCCAGTTCTGCATGGGCCCGAGCAGGGCCAGCAGAATTGCAAATATAGTTACAAATAATTAAAATGGAGCGTCTTTAGCGATTATAAGGGTGCTCTGAAATGTCTGCTATCCGCTCTACGACGTGGATCACAAGACCAACTAGTGCTGAAAACAAGAGAGCTTATCGCCAACTAGCAGAAAAGGCACATGACGTCACATTTCAGTGACTTTGGGGCAACTGCGGCATCCTAGGCAACGAAAGTGCTGATGAAGCTGCTAGGAGCGCTCACGGAGATAGTTTACAGGAATCCATCCCGCTGTCAAGAACAAACGCAGCAACAAAACTTCGCATGTTCGAACGCTCAGCACATAATTCATTTGTAGCGATGCAATTCGAGTAAATATCGTACGCTTCTTTTTCAAAAGGCGTTAAACATAAAAATGCATCATATATATAAAGAGAGAGAAAGACAGACAGAGTCCCAAAGTCAACGAGTCTTTTCTTGCTGCACAGCTTGTTTAAAGACAGAGAGCACGGTCCATTCAGAGAGTTTGTTACTCGAGGTTTCGGTCGGAGGACCGGCCTTTATCGAGAATGCTGAAAAGGCCCATCCTCCGGCCAAAATGTCGAGTAAAGAAACGTCTCAGTGAACCACGTTCTTTTTGAGAGGTGCTTCTAAGTTAATCCAAAGTGACGTTGGCGGATCCCTTTTTTCAACACGTCAGCATAAAAAAGAACACTAATACGCTACCATCTATGCGTCTATCGCGCTGAATGGGCGATGAAGAGCGTTGCTCAGTAAAGCACTCTTGGCTTGTCTCTCTTTTTTTTTTCAATCTCCTTCGCGCGCCATCGGTGGAAGCTTATTTACCTAGTTTATAATTATGTGGCTTTTGTTGACAGAGATTTCGCAAGCACAGAGCACAGGATGCGGACGTAAGTGCGCCTCACTAGGCATTTTTTTCATCCTATCGTGGGCGGCCCGTGTAGCTCTTTAAATAAAAAAACAGCAATTGATTTCCGGAAGCTAATGAAAAAATATACGATATCTGGAGTGGGCTGAATGCATGACGCAATCCAAATTCCTTCTCGTCGGCACGAGCACATGCCTCATCAACTAGCAGGCACCAAGCAGAGCTTCGTGGGCAAAAGGCTCAGGACAAAGCCCAGCAGAAAGAAATCAGTTCCCTTCGGTCATTGCGTCAGAGGCAAACGCGACGACGTGCTCTGCAGCCGGTCTTCCGAATTCCGATATTAGTTTCTGACATACAATAAAGGTAGTGTGCCTAATGACATCCTGTTGCGGAAAGCCAGGAACGCCTGGATGACCAATATGCCGTTGCATTGGCGCTTTTGCATTACGCGCTCTTGTTCCACTCATAAGTTGCGTGAATCGTGGGAGGTGATTGGCTAAATAATCTTGTAGTATTATACCCTCTGCGACATGCGCAAATGCCAGTGCTTGCGTGAAATATATGGTTTTCCGCCTGGCCAAGCTTGCGGCTGATTGACTAATTGCGTTATTGTGTACCGATGGGATGTGAGTTCCGTTAAACTACCAATCACGGCGCAGCAGGAATTTTCACGTCCTTCGCTTCCACGACTTGTTCTGGGGCAGCTTTGGCTCGATACGATGATGGAGGCTGGGGGTAGAAGGAAAGTTAAAAAGCCCAGTCTGTGGTAGGTGATGTTGAAACCCGAGTATTTGAAGCTCTAATAAATAGGATATAAAGTCAGAGAAAAATGCATTAGGCGTTTGTAAAGTTGATTTGACGGTTAAAATATTGACCTTTCGAAAGTCAGACCTCCTGTATGCCGTTTGTTAGCCTTCGTGTCTTGTTTGTTGACACTACAAATACTCTATTTTTGATAACAATGTGCCTACTATATCGTCGACGTTCATGAACGAATTCTTTAAGGTCTGGTAGTTTATTGTGAACCACGCTGAAAGTGCGTAATGACTTCGCACCTACCAATTACCAGTGGCTACATTCAAGCTTGCTCCCGAGTTTTTTTATCACTCCATTCATCACGTTTTACTGGGACTAAACAAAGGCATACAAAAAATACGATGTAAGTCTTCTGACGTGAAAACTTTTCTTGCAGAGCCATCGTCCATGTGGACTTGACACAGAGAAGCCCATCTGTCTCAGCATTTGTACAAGAATTAACCACCATTTTAGCTTAGATTAATTCTTTAGAAAATAAGCACTCCCCGTGTATTTTACATGTGTCATGTATTCCCTATGCCAAACCGCCTTTCTTTGAAGCACTTTCTATGTCTTTAGTTTTAGCATGCTTAATTTAGGTCTGAGCTTTCTATTGTGAAGCTTCACCTTCTGTTCGCATGACACCTTCCTGTAACAGTGTTACGCCTTAAACACTGGCTACTAGTAGCATCTGAGGAAGTCTTCGTTATTAGAAAATTATCAGGCGTAGAGGAACTGTCTGTACTCTCTTCCCACCAGATCCGATAGAAATGAAATGATTTTCGCATACACGCTGCACTGATCTTTACTTTGAAGGAATTTTTTATTATTAACTTACTTGTTTTACAAGTGTTGGAACACGCTTACACTTTATAAGTTCACTAGTGATCATGACCGGCACCCGCTGCAGTAGCTCAGTGAATATGGCGGGGCACTGCAGAGCTCGAGGTAGCGAATTCGATCTCGATCGTGACGGCTGCATTCCGATGAGGGCAGAATGCAAAAACACTAATGTACTTAGATTTAGGTGCCCATTAAAAAAATCAGAGCCCTTCCACTACTATGAAAATGGAAGCCGGCAAAGTTGTGACTATGGTGGGTCTGCTGTAGTGAATATCACTATAGTGAATTTATATATAATTGTTATTGACTGTATTGAGCGTCTTCGGCATGTTCGTCGAAGAGCAAGGACACCGGCGTTTTATTCTCGCCCGTCGCGATGGCCAAGTAGTGCGTTTGTTGCGCCGAGTCCGGCCGCGGTGCGCTCCGCATCGCGGGCGCAATCTTCTGCCGAGGCGTTGGCGCGACGCCGACGAGATCTCCGCCGCTCCTGCTCTCGGCGGCTCATACCCACATACCCAACGCGGGTATGAGCCACACGTGGTTTCTTTCTTACCTTCCTTCTTTATTATGTTCTCTCTTTCTTTATTCCTTCCCTTTCTTGCTTCCTTCTTTCTTTTTTTTTCTTTCTTCCTTGTCCCTTTCTCAAACCCGCATATCCAATGCGGGTATAGGCCACACGTGATTTTATTATCGTTAATCGTGACGTAACTGACGAGCATGTGATGTTATTGCTGTCATGACCTATAAGTCATATTAGTCATAAATTCATGCCCTTCCATGCCAATTTGGTATATCCCAAGTGAACGAGACGGCACACAATTGTTGCCTACTTCCGGCGTACACGGACGCGATCTCCTGGAACCTAGCCTATAACAGCTTCGCCGTAAAAAAAAACCCCAAGTGGCCAAATTAATCCGGAGTCTCCCACTACTGCATGCCTCATAATCAGATCGGGCTTTTGGCCCGCAAAACCAGGCAAAGTCAATTTCTTTAAATTATGACCATCATACAGTCAACCTAATCCAGTTCTACGAAACATCACCAAGCATTTATGAATGCGTGATCTTCAGCAGTTAAAAATGTGGGCATCTTATACTAGTGCCGCAAGGCTGAAGTAAACAGCGGAGCTGGTGATCGATCTAGCTTCTTCCAGGTTTTACTAGGCTTGGCCAAGTTTTGCTAGGAAATGCTAAGTACTGCTAGGCACGGTATTTCGAATCGGCTCACCGCCGACGCGCAGATTCTCGCTTGGCCGCGCGACAGGCTTCAAGATAAGCGGCTTCTTCTTCGGGTGTCCGGATCTTCTTTGGTCGTCCCATGTCAAGGCTACATGTATGTACTCGCCACAGACTCAACGAGAGTTCTGCCACCGTCGCACCGGCTCCGAGCTTTATGTCTCCGGTGGCGTCACGGTCAAGCAGCGCCTCCTTGTACGATGCATAGCACTGTCCTTGTACTACGCATTTCTCTGCTCCTACTTAAATTCCTGTTTTCTAGTTTGGGGTCACACTACAACGGCTAAGATTTTAAATCTTCAAGTAATAAAACAAAATATGTTGTGAGTAATACTTAACGCTAGTTATGATTCTGAACCGAGACCAATTCAGTTTGAATATAAAATCATACCTGTGAACTGTTTCTCTGGTTATAAATTTACTTGCTTGTATAAAAAAATAACAAATAATGACACATTTCTTTAAGATGTACCTTTTCAACGGTATAAAAACCCATTATGCAACTAGTAATCCTGATATTTTTGTACCACCAACGTGCCGCACAAATTATAGCTTCGCGATGTTTAAATATATACTGCCAAACTTGTTAAACTCATCGTTCTGTGAGCACTTGAGAACTACATGCTTTTCTGCAATCCGTTATAAATGGTGCAAATAGTCTATTTTTTTGTTTAGTAATTCTCTTACCACTGCAACTGGTATATGTATCACTTTGCAAATCTAGTTTCTATAGCGTATATTTTTTAGATTGTTTCTGTCTTTTTTGTCTTTATTGCCTGTATATGTATATGTATTAGTTAATATGCTTTGTAGCTAGTTTTATTATTTGAATTGTGATTCATTGTCAAAAAATTTTTGTTTTGGAGAGTGCAATTCGTTTTGTATTTTGTATCGCAGTTTGTTGTATAGGATGCGCAACGACTGCCGTACATCCGTCTGCATTATGCGCTGACAATATCCGACTGTACGGGGTGACGAGGCTAGTGAAGCGGTGCTTAACGCTGCTTTTTTTGCCACCGCCAGTTTCTTCCCTGAAATTGAAATAAATGAGGAACTGAACTGATCTGGTGTAGCATGCTACAGGCGTATGGTCAAGTAAACATATACAGCACTCATTAAAGGATGTCGCTTAATTGGTGTTCCTAGGGCTACAAGTGCTACTGCGCGGTGATACTATGCGGTGATAGTGACCGGCTGCGATTGTGTATGTGCTGCCTTTCTCTCCCTACCTCTATCTCTCTCTCACTTGTTGATTCCGAGAATAAGCGAGAAAATTATTGATGTCCACGTTCCAAAACGAACGCAGCGGCGGGCAGCAAATACGTTTTCAAGAAGATTGCTTTCAAAAGCTCCGCATTCGCTTCTTGTAATATGCACGTCGGCGTACGTGTTATCCCAGCCCACTTCTCTTCCCGACACTCGCAGCAACGCCCTAAATATTACGCATACGCATTTTGCCCTTCAAGCCCATTCAGCGACACTCAAAATCCACCGTTTTCAGATGAACGTTTTTAAACAAAAGGCGGATGAAAAGCACTGAGAATAATTTTCATAACGGCATTCGATGGAGTTAGGAATCACACAGGAGTTAGGAATCACACAGGGCTTAGAGAAAACAAGCGAACTGGTGAAAATGAAAATGCGTTCTAAAGATTTGCGTAATCTCTACCACACGTGCCTAACCCCTCGCGCATGTTAATTAATTTTTTAGTCTCTGAGAAGAGCATTCTTATTTCCTTATTGCGAAGAGGAACTATTTTTCACACAGTATGACAATTTTTCGGGTAAAATCATATAGTCTGTAGCCCGTTAACGCGTTGTAAAGTGCAACTATATACCGGATGTGTTTTGCAGCACTAGAATCCACACAACACGTGTGCTCGATGCTAAAGAAACGACATGTTACATCGAGCAGGGATATGTAGCCTATAAGGACTCGCGTGCCAACAGGATCCCGCTCTTCTTTCGGCCCACGCTCATTGTAGCTTCAACTTCTGTGTGATTTCACTGGGAAATGAATTATATTTCGTTCACTATTATTCTTCACGGCTGTCGGAACCGTGGCGTCTGAGCATTTGCAAGTTGTTTTCGGAACACAGCGTCGTATGCACTCATCTTCATCCTCCCCAAAATACTTTCGCCAATGTAGGAGTCCGTATATTAAATTCATTTAACTGAGTACAATCAGAGGTAATAACTGGGAATAAACTGTGCCGTAAACGTAGCAGAGAGGTGACAAAATGAGCGGCCCCAGTTAATGGTGTAGAGATAGAGGACAAGGATAAAACATTTTGCAGCACTGCAGCATGGGAACCACAAAGAACTCCAGGTGGTTGGGAAAGAATCTTGGGCAGCCCTCACGTGGGCAAAGACAGAAAGAAAATATAGTCACTTTCGCCCAGAGGCAAAGCACTGAAAGTGATAACAAGGTTTAGCATTGCGCTGAAGGCCTCTAAGAACACTAGCATAATGAACAGAGTGACGGCGTCGTTGCGGGCGTCGTACCTCGATGGTGCACGAGTTGAGATTGAGCAAAAAAAAATTTTGTACCATTCCACTCTGTGAAGGTGGGTGACCAGCGAAGTTGTGTATGTGGTGATTAATCGTTGCTCCGGTGAAACGTTCCAAGTTTGCGGGATCGGGGCCAGATGGACGGTTCGCATTTCTTTCCGCCTCGCGGTAATGGCGGGCAGCACGCTTACACTTGGCATCCGCGGCCCGCTCATCGTCGCTCGTCTCCTTCCGCCGCCACGATGTGCGCTAACATGCAGGCAAATAACCTACGCACGATATAGGAGGGACTATGACATTTTTTTTTAAGACGGGCACGCCAATGGCCGCGCGCGTACAAGTGCCTACGGTGTTAATGTGCATCGAGCGTCTGTATAATTGCTATCGCAATATTATTCTCCTGCTTTCAGAACTTCGCATGTAAAGATGCACTCCGTTTCTTGCAAGTCCCTGCGGTCATTGTGTCGCCAAAAAATATCCGCGAGATAAACTTCCCCACCGCAGCTGATATTGTTTCTTTGTCGTGATGATGCTGATGAAATTATTTCATATCTTGTTTGTGTGAGCGTGTGTTTGCGTGTGTGTGAGAGCGAGAGAGAAACACAGAGAAATGAATAAACACGTAGACTTTCGCTGCAGTAATCGATGTTACGACTCAAGGAGCAAAACCCGCCGGGGTGGCTCACTCAGCTAAGGCGTTGCGCTGCTGAGATCGAGGTCGCGGGATCTAATCTCCGGCCGCGGCGGCCGCATTTCGATGGAGGCGAAATGCAAAAACGCCCGTGTGCTTGCGTTGTAGTGCACGTTAAAGAACCCCAGGTGGTCAAAATTAACCCGGAGCCCTCCACTACGGCGTGCCTCATAATCAGAACTGGTTTTGGTACGTAAAACCCAAGAAAGAAGAAGAAGAAGACTCAAGGAGCAAACGCAAGCCAAATAAGGTTAAGGCGCGAGCTTTCTCGAAGAACACGAACGATCGCAGCGATCTGAAAGCGAAAACACTTGCTGCGTTAGAAGAAAAATGCGTAAAGTTATGTAGTAGATTCAAAGCCACACGAGCGTGCTTCTGACGGGCCTTGCAATCGGCCGATAGCTTTGTTGGCGCGCAGCGTTTTGTGCTGATATACAGAGAAGGGCGCTTCCTCTCCGGTTATCGGGATTGAACTATACGGCCCTCACGGCTGAAATTGAGCGTGTACCAAGTTCCCAGAAATGAACGTTGTCGACGCTGCGGCACAAACAGAAAAAGAAATACTAAGCTATTGAGCTGCCGAAATGGCTAAACCATTGGATGGTTGGATGGTTCCTTCAGCGCCAATGTTAAGAGAAACATCCCTATTCACTGAACCTGAGAAAGATTTCATCTTTTTTGTCAGTCTTGGTAAAGTAGGAACTCGTAACGGCCAAAAACAACCAGCTCGCGAGGGTACCAGCATGCGGAAAAGAATATGACGGGACTAAACATATAGTTCAGCTTTCTCTGTTTCTTTGATATCGTCATTTCACAGCATTTCCTTTTCTCTTGATTCGTACTCGAAAATGGATTGTCTGTATAACGTAATGGTAACGACAGGGAAATGTACGATTCCTACATCTCCAGATAAATATGAAGTTATTCGATGTTTCCACTACGTTGCAATACGTTCCACTAAATCACTATAACCCTTGAAGAAACCAACTTTTCGGGAGCATTGATACTATTCTATAACACGACATATTCGTAGTAATTATGATATCTTGCTTTCTTACATGCCGTTTCAAAAGAAAAAAAATGTTTGTTACGACTGACTCGTCGCTAACAGATAGAGGAAAGAAAACGACGAAGAAAAGCGCGCAGTCATCCCGAGCACATGTTGACCACAGTGAATTGTAATTATTGTGGAGAATATGAGACCATAGATCAGGGATGGCCAGACAGGCATATGCAAGAGCCACAAAAAATTATCTGTTACACGCCACAGTAAAAAGGCAGGCATGGCAAATTCTTTTCTTTTTCTTGGTCCAAAACAGCTGGTGGTCACAGTGCATGCCACTCTTGCAGCGATTGCTTATTGTGCCTTCGCATTGTGTTTCCTCATTTGTAAAGCAGGCACCTGGAAGTCAGGCAAAAATGAAGCTGGTGTTTAGAGGCAGAAATATGGGGGAGGAAAAGGGGGGGGGGGGGGGGGGGGTACAGATTCCAGACCGTTGTGAGAAGCACTTGGACCCACGAGCAGCCGCAGTTAGTCCACACCGGCCATAGATCATACTCTTTTTTTATTTATTTTTTTCGTTTGTTGTAAAAAAATTATACAAAAATCACGCTTACAAACACCGCAACATAGTCTTGGAATATACATAACGGTTAATGCTTTGTTATCATTGTGTTCTTGGACTGTTGGGCACAGCGACTGTAATTTTTTTTTTTTTTTGCCATTCCGAACATTCCTTCCGCATAAATGTGATCTTATTGCTAAATTTCGGCCGTAATATTTTCCACGCTAAATTTAGTTTGATTTGTGTTTTGATTTATTTCTTAAATTTCCTATATATTCTCTCCAACTTCTATTTCTTTTTTGATTCTAACCTACCTATCCACTGCTTTTTTTTTTCTTTTACATTTAAGGGCACTCCAAGTTGTTATTTTTTACTATAAGATTCCTGACCGATCCGCCCGAATGGGCCGGCATGTGGCATTGCCACATGGAGATCTGCACCTACGCCTTTACTGTCACCTGTCTGGAACCATACGTGACTGCAGCAAAGTCACGCCAACACTCTTTGGTGCCTTAGTGTCACAGATTCGTTTTTCTGCCATTGGTAAAGGTTCGTCCCAAATGTGCTTAATTTAGCAACAGGAGAAAATGACTATGCCTGCCGTTCCTGCGTTTTTCTTTCTTTTTTTTTGCATATTATGTCAAACTTACCTGTTCTTCATTGAGCACGTGTGGCCACTAAGTTCCTTTACATAAACGGCCAGACAGCGCCTCTCTCACAGACACAATCAGTGCGACGCTAACGCAATATTTACTGACGCCGCACTCGATGGCGACCGCATGGCTCTGGCCTGGTACAAACCCTCGACCGGTGAGGCCAGGCGCTATATTTGTGCACTGAACTACGCGACACCTGCACAGGCAGAACGTTTGGCCATCTGGACCGCCTTACAAGACAATGCAGCGCCATCCACCATCTACACCGACTCATTCGAAGCATTAAACGACATTGAGGACCCCAGTGTGGAAGATATCACTGCTATACGCATCCGCCATATTCTACAGCACAAGCAGAAGAATGGCATTGACGTTAGGGTCGCCTGGACGCCGGGACACGTGGGGGCCCAGGGGGGAGGTAACGAGGTGGCGCATGGTCTTGCCACCTCACAATCTGGAGTTTTGCCTTTTCGTCTCCAACCTCTCCTACACGGGTCTCCCAACCTTGGTGACCACCCCTATGCGGATTTGCCGCCGAACTCTCATTTCGAAATGGCACGAATACGTCGCTTCCTCAAGTACGCTAACAGGGAGAGACTCAAACATCTCACTCCTCCTCACATGTTTAAGGACCTCGCCCTCAGCAGATCCCACGAAATATTTATAAATAAAGTACTTGCCAACACAGCTACTACCCCTGACAGAATTCACAAATGGCAGACAGTGGCTGACCAAAAAAAGGGCACTGACGCCTCTGCCCCCCCAATATGCACCTTCTGCCACTCCGTATGCGAAGCCAACTTGCAGCATCTCATTTTACACTGTCCCATGTTAAATATGTATCGAGACGACAGCAATATCTTTCAGCATTGCCACATTGAAGCTTTACAGAACGACATTCTCGAAAAACCCCTATCACCTGGTAAAATTAGCCCACTTCGGCGTTGCTAGCGGCCTGGCTCGCGCGATTTAGTGGGTGTCTACCTCTCCTCGTATGTCCCTCCTTCCCCACCAGCGACCTTCGGTCCTCCCCTTTCTTAATAAAGAATTCATTCATTCATTCTTTACATAAAAATTTGGAGGACGCTTAAGCGTCGCCTTTAACAGTGGAACGCGATAGCATTCCAAGATCCTTGACTGCTTATCAGGCTTCCCGGCAGCTGCAACTTTCTTTTTTCTCCAACTTCACCTCCGCGCTTGTATGCCGAAGAGGCAAGCGCCATCTGGATGGCGTTTTTTGCAAGTAACACACCGCAGCGCTGCGCTGTGTGAATGGTAGAAATGCTAGAAAAGGGGTTTGTTTTTGAGTTTCCACGTAAGAGATTTATGTTTTCTCGTAAATTTAAGTTACAATCCGACGCTATCAGGTCTGTAGGTTGTGGTTGCATCGTACTTTAAGATTTTCTGACGCATTTTACTATGAGAATTTCAATTAGTTCACTAACGCCTCTGCGCCACGCGGTGGGCCTGCGTGGTCGGGGTGGTGCGGCATGATTTCGTGGGCCGCGGACGCCAGTGCCAACGCCGACACCGACACTGACGCCGACACCGGATTTTATGTGACATGGGGCCTTCAAC
This sequence comes from Dermacentor silvarum, assembly GCF_013339745.2. Classification (NCBI taxonomy): domain Eukaryota; kingdom Metazoa; phylum Arthropoda; class Arachnida; order Ixodida; family Ixodidae; genus Dermacentor; species Dermacentor silvarum. The sequence goes on along the minus strand of NC_051159.1, from coordinate 174,591,323 downwards.
GCTGTCGAGTTAAAACATGGACATGTACATAGACTATCAACGCGAGGCCCGTACATTGAGTGCAAAGGGAGAAGGATTGGTGGTGTCTCTGTTGCGGAGTTACTCCAAGCTTTGAAGGGATAGCGTTGAGATCACTGTTTTTAGGTATTTTCTTTTTGCAAGCTTCACCCCATGAGTCGCGCGCGAGAAAGCGGCCCCTGTTCATTTCCTCTCGCGATGTGGCGCTGGTGTCACTCACGCGCTCAGAAGTCATCGCCGCCGGATGTCATCCGCTGTCGCGATGGGAATGAACACGCCGAATTTCAATTCGCTTACAAACTCAGGGCTAAGTAGCAGTTTGGTCTCGGCAGTAAGGGTGAAATAAAGAGCAGGTGGGAGCAAAATTGCGAAAAACGGCGATGTTTTACGCCGTTTTATTTAATCGCGCTTTATTTAACGGATCGCCTTCGTGACATTTCTCCTGCTTATTGTAGTGCTTGTCGGCACCGTGTTATCAATATTGCTTGTGAAGAATGCATGAAACATTAAGGAAAAGTTAGAAAGAGTGATGTTTAGTTATGTTTTGAGGTCACACTGACTATATTCCGCACTCGGTTATCGACGCATGGAACACAGCACAGACGAGAGGATTTTGTACGTTCACTCCGAAAATATTTATTCTACTGCACACAAACGAAAATTGAATGCAGTCACACTTGGTCAGAAACATGGAAGGAATGGCTACCGAAGACGAGAGCTAGCTTTCCTCTTTGCAATGACAACCTTGTCACTGTTTTTGAGCCGGCGATTCACGCCTCTCGCGTAGAGGTGCATGCGTGTAACTATATCAAAATTCGGCCCCTGACATGTAAAGTGGCCAGATGCTCCGCGCATCCAAGCCGAGCAATGTTTTTCAATCCCGTCAGGTCTAACACATCCCAAAAAATATTCCCGAACATGGCACCTCCTTTCAAGGAAAGTGAAACTGCTTTGTTTGTAATATTTCTAAAATCTGACGTTTTTTTGCTTCAAACTTCTGTACAAGCACACAAACAAGAATACGTGCAAAACCACTCTCGCCGATTCGCCTAGGCGGCGACGACGAATGCGGCAAGCCGGGCCCGGTCGGGCAAACATTGCAGTGAGCGCCACTGCGCGGTATTAAATGCATAGACGACACTCCACGAGCCTTAGCTTTCAAACTGAAAGAAATCTAAACAAGTGGGTTAAAATCGCATACACCTGTGTATTTTGTAAGTGCTACCACTAACCTCATGGGGAAATTATTAGGTTCTTCTCTTTTCTGGATTCTTTTCGTGCATATTAATTTACTTGCCTAAGGCATCACACACAAAAAAAAGATGGTAGCCCCTCCCCTGTCGAGGAAATGGGGGTAAGCGAAGCTTGTCTTGTGTTTCTTCGGTGCTCCGAACGAATTGCACTGACGAGTACCACGTTGTGCTCAAACCGCAACCGGTCACACGCACTGCAGCTGGCTCTGAAGTTCCGGTTGAGAAAATCGCGTTGAAACCTGGCCGTCGCACAGGGGAAGTTGGCGCAAGCGTTGCCGAGGCGTGCACCACCGTTGTCGGGTTCCTAGAGGGCAAGACGACGCTGACGTTTCGCCTGGGCATCGGAAGCCCTCATGCTAGAATCGGCACGTCGACGCCTAGCCGTTTCCCGAGCACGTTCATTCTGGATGGATTTCCATAATTTGCTTTCTAAATTAAATCTGTCCATTACGTAAGGCAATGAATGGCTCATACCCCCTTAAGCAATGGCTCATACCCCCGCAAACGCGGCCTTCCATTACGACGACAGAAGAGAAGGGAAATTCTACGCTGGAATGATGAGCGGCAACGCAGCCCGCTCTGGAAGCAGACGACGACGATGAAGCGGGAGCAGTGGCCCGAGTGCGTGCCGAGCACGAGCACGAGCGCAAACCGAGGGGCGCCAACGAGCCAGCTGTGGAAGAAAACGATGGCGCATGATGATGATAATTTTGTGCGTGCAGGGACGCCACCGAAATCTACGTTATAACAAGCTTCGCTTGAGAAATTGGATATTGTATTAAATATTTGGCTATGTCATAATGTGATAGTATCAAGTATATATACGATAGGCAATACATTCTGAGACTCTTGGACGTGTTTACCTCGAATTTACTGGTCTTCGAAACTCTGTGAACTCTCGATTTATGAATTACAACTTAAGTGGCCATTCACCGATCTGTATGAAAGTGAGTTCACAATTTCACACAGCTAATAAAAAATTTGTACAGGCACCGGGCAATTTATTTATTTATTTATTTATTTATTTATTTATTTATTTATTTATTTATTTATTTATTTATTTATTTATTTATTTATTTATTTATTTATTTATTTATTTATTTATTTATTTATTTATTCACAATACTGTAAGTCATTTCGGGCATGGGTAGGGAAATACAATACAACAGTATACAGTATAACATATAAAGTACAACACAAAATAGGATACAAACACCTTAAACAACGCTTATGTAAAAAGCGTTTCCAGCCGTTGCTGAAAATAGTCGGCGACTTACAACCTATGGAAACTTGTGAATCAAGCCTACTTCACTCAGTAGTTGTTCTAGGTAAAAACGAGAACTAAAATACGTGTGATGTAGGGCAGAACAGCGTAAAAATGTTTAGTACGCGATGATAGCCGTCCAAGGTGGCGCAAATACAAGGTAGGATCTAGTTTTCAATTTCTATTATACAGCTGATTGAAAAATTTCAAGCGAGCAGTCTCTCAACGTGTAGACAAATTTTAGGTACCGGCTGTATAGAGGCTATATACAGCCGGTACCTATAAAGGCTATAAAGCCTATATAGAGTGCGTTCTTTGCTAGCATGAATAAAGCTTTTACCTGACTGCTAGCCTGTGGTTACGCTCTAGCTAGGTCACTAACATTAGTTACCGAGCTAGATTGACAGCGTGGATCCCAGATAATACTGGCGTATGCAAAAGTTGGTCTAACTATTGCTTTATATACCGGTATTGTTACTTCATGTGTGGCGGCTCTTAATTTTCACGTTCTGCCGATGCGCAAATATTTTCAATATGCTCGTTCCAACTTAATAAACTATTGCTAATTGGGGCACCAATATATTTTATTTCACTGGATCGCCTTAGTTCTCTACTGTGAGGCTGTGTGGTGTAGCGCGAAGGAGGATGAGGGACACAGAGAAACAAGGACAAGCGCTTACTGCCAACTGAAATTTTATTGTCAGTGGCAAAAGTAAGCCATGCCTGGCCTTATCACGAAGGGAGTTGGCATTCTAGGGAAACGTCAGTGCGAGCAATGGGTGGTGATGGTATCTTGTTTTTATGTCGTTTTATTCCTTCTGTTCTTTCCCATGTAAAACCTTGCATCAGACAATGAAATTTCAGTTGGCAGTAAGTGCTTGTCCTCGTTTCCCTGCGTCCCTCGTCTTGCTTCGCGCTACACCACACAGCCTCATGGAAAACCAATTAGCCCAAACCATCACATATGTACTATTATGTTTGTATGCAGACTACAATGTTATTTTCGTGTTTGAAACAGTCATGCAGACCGTTTTAATAAAATTTATTTGCAAATCCCATTTTGCGCACCACTCAAATGCCCTTGAAAATTCATTAGGCAAAAATCGGTCTGCTGCAGTTAGGACGCGGCAAAATAACACAATATCATCTGCAAGCAATCTCTCAATTTTGGTGTTTTGCCTGCCAAAACTACGACAGAAGAATGGACAGAATGATCAATATTATTTTTACATATAAGGAACAATATAGGTCCCAATAGTGACCCCTGAGGTATTCCAGACGTCACAGGCAACATTCATGACTGTTTACGAGATGTTTCAACAAACTGTTTTCTGATGTAAAGGCATGCTGGCACTCATCTAATTACTTCGAGACAAATACCATGATTTTATATCTTTTCAAGCACTGTACCATGGCAACGTATCGAATGCGTCTGACAAATCTACTGCGATAAGGTCGATTTGTTCTGCGAGATTAATTAATAACTGTGGTGGAATTGTGGACTGTTTCAAAGAGCTGAGTTACTGTTTACAGGCGTCTTGTAGGTTATTATCTTCAATATATTTCGTATGCTTAAAAATTATGTTCTAAGATTTTACACGCGGCACAAGTGATAGAAATTAGGCGGTAATTAGCGACGCTCAAGTTGTCTCCTGTTTCGAAAACGGGCACAACTCGTGCGATCATCCAATCACTTGGCATGTTGCCTTCCTGTAAGAACGCTTTAAATGATTAGTTCTACTTCGCTTGCAGTGTTGCAACAAACTTTAAATGTGGTCAATATGGAGGATGTTCTCATCCAGGATGATCCAAATATTGCGTACGATGAATTCAGATATTAATATTCAGTAATATTGTGAGCGTTGCGTGTGCATTTCATCTTCTTCATCTGTACACACTCAACATAAGCACTTCGAGCCATCATATAGTGGTTGGCTGGAGAAGGTAGAGGAGTGCGGGGTCAGAGAGCAACCTCCACCACTTTTAAGACAACGGTCAGGCCACAGGTGTCTTTATTTAAGCGAGCAAGCCTTTCGACTTCTCGAGTCATTTCCTTTAAAAATATTCGTTATTCGATTTAAGAAAGCCCCGATGTCATGGCAGCAGGTATACTTAAACTTAAAAGTAACAGCGGGAGCAAGTATGTAGCAATTTCATTAAACCTAAATTCAGTAATGCGGGGAAAGATTATCAGTCCTTTAGAAATTACGTCACTAGAAGATCCGCTCTAGAAGAAAGAAATTATGACGATAAAAATGTATAAACCTTTATTTTACTTACTTCCTCGTCGGGGCATTCAGCAATGCATAGAGAATAGTTTAACATAAGCCTAAATTTCCCACAGACACCATTCAAATTATTGTTAGTGATGGTCCAACAGATACAGGGGATTCATCTAGCCAGCGCTTTCAATTTCTTGACATTTTCACTTCACCAGTAAAAAAATGAAGGTCTGAATTACATAAATCCACGTAATTCGCACACCATGTTTCGAAGACCTGTCTTGCAAAGCAAGGTAGCATAAGCGTTAATGAGCCTCAAGAACTCTAAATCAGTTGAGGTCATGAGTGTTCAGATTGTGCCTGTAAAATACCTCATTCACGGAATATCTCACGGTGTATTGCACATCTGTAACATTTGTTTCACGTGTGCCATTCTTGCGCTTGTCATGTAGTCTGCGAAAGTTGTTATATTTAAGGGCGACCGAACTGAGTTATTCAGCTGCCAACCCGGTATCAATGCTCTACACTCTTGCAAAAAATATTTTTTAAAATGTTGGAACCACTACCTGCATTCACTGATCGCTTTAACATTACTAAGTCGGCGCGATTTGGATATAAAAATATCGTCGTTTGAGTTGGTCCTACTTTCACAGAAGGAATTTCTACTTGAAAACTTTGAATCTAACAACTTCGTAATACTAGGGATATTCTTGAATTTTTTTTTGCAATGCCTTCGATCACATAGATCCTTAAATACTTTCTGAAATACTTTTCTTATGGTATCCGATGTACTGCACTTTCATGAACTGCATCACATCTTGAACATCGGACACAGTTTGTTGAGGCGAATGGACAAACATTTGGTATACTACCTCTCAGTTGTAGCGGGCCGCACGGAGGCATTCTCGGTCATTGCTTTTATTTTATACGTCAATAAAATAGCCACAAAAGCTACGATTATGCACCGCTTTAATTATTGAAACTCACGTAACCTTCGTAAACTATTTAACACCCTAGGGTGCATTTCTTATCTAACAAGTCCTGGGACACTACTGCCCGGCTACTTACAGGAAGATATAGCCCCCTTAATATGTGCTTGCTGGCTATTTGCATTATAAAGAACAGCCCTTATTGTAGCATTGAATATTGATCAATTACTGTCACCCTTTGGGTTTTCACACGCACTTGTCCCATGGGCTAGCACTGCCTGGGCATCTCGTGCAACAAAGGCACATTTAACCTACCTTAGACACATACTTTAGTTCAGTGTAGTGGTGTTTTGTATATGCTGTGTGAAGGCAATAGGCCAATCTTTACTTTCGTTTCTTCTGTTTGCAGGGACAAGTAAGTGACATGCACTACGAGATAATCAGCACAAGTGCGGGGAGCCATCTTAGTTACTAAATATTATTTGTTCATTGCCTGAAATGCGATAGTAAAGTGCAGGGTGACTGCAGAGTGTTGAAAATACACCAAGAGAAAATTACACGAAAGAACACCGTTCGTTACTCTGTGGAGGGTTTTGAGTGTAAATGCATGATTCCACTCAAACTTTATGTTTGTTTTGCACCGGCCTAGCCCTTCGCACTATATGAATAGCCTTTTTTATTTACTAAGGAGTGCATCTCCACTACTTTAAACAGGCCTGGGTGATTGTTTCTGATTACAGTGTTTCTACGTGGTCGCTCAGTGGCACGTGCATTGTATAGGTGCAAGATTTTAAGGCAACCTTCATAGTTTTCTCTATTATTCTTTTCTCTATTGCCCTTATCGCCGTTTTCAAGCACACGACATCTTAGCTATAGCACTCTCACAACGCTCCAACCGCACTGAAAAGGCACCATTCTGCAGCCCTTTAGGGAGCGCGACTCAGTGCCTTGGGGAAAGGGGCGGGGGATGTAAAGAAGAAAGAAAAGAAAGAAAAGAGAGAGAAAGTCGAGGCGATTACACAGCCCTTGGAAATTATTGAAATAGCTAGAAACCCAGAATTGGCAATCTGAAAGCGAAAAATTGTTTCTTACTTTTCTTCTAGGCACACAGAAACACTGGAGTGTTTAGAACTCAGCCACAGGGGCTTTCTCAGATTGGTGAACCTTACACTGAGATTGTGTTAAGCTTGTAGCAAGTTATATTTTATTTTCTTGTTCCCTCTCTCTCTCACTCGTTTATAAGGCTTTCTATACTTCCTCCAACACGACTATGCGAAACCTACGATTTCATCACTAGGAAGATCAGCTTACTATATTATGCGTAACGCACGAGAGAAAGAGAGAGAGAAAAAAACAGGAAAAGCAGGGAGAGAGGATTTAAGACGCGCAACCGGTTTGCTACCCTGCACGGGGGAAAGGAGATAAAGGGACGAAAAGAGAGAAAGAAAGAGACCGAAATATTTATAGTTGCGCGCACGTGAAGGTTCATATCGAATATTTAAATGGCTTCAAAAATTTGTCAACTTGCGGTAAAGGTAGCTCATAATTGAGCGCCGTGATACACAAACACAGTGAGCCAGTGAGGCACAGTGGTTTCTAGTGAGCCGTGTAGCACTATTCTGGGCATATTTTCATCTTTCAGATGGGTGCTCGGTCCTTCCTGACATACAAGCGGCTGTAAACTACAATAACGAAATAGAGAACACTGATTCAACCAAGCTAAGATACATCTCGAAGGATTGAAATATTCCAAACTACTGACAAGTAGCCCCACCAATGATACGGTTACTTTGATGCCTGGTTAGACAGGAAACGTTCATTACTCTTTAAAAACCTAAACATTGGTGCCACCGTGTACTTACATCTACAGTTCTGACCTCTACAAAAATACATACTATATCGACTTAGTAGTGCATGTACTACTTGCCACAAAGTCTACACTGCAATGACATTCGCGTTCACTTAGCGTGGAACGATCGTCTTGGCATCGTTAAAAAGGTAAGCCCTCACACGAAACGAACGATTTACATATGCATGAACTTCCCCAAGCCCTTTACGTATGTCTACCGACGAGTCAGCCATACCGCGCGTTTCCGGTGTCGTTACAGGTTTCGGGAACATGAAAGGAAACCACCGATCCAGTTATTCACCACCTTACTCAGACACACACGCGCGAACACGCACACGAAAAAGCTTCACCCTATCTGACAAAGTTTTCAGCTAAATACAGCCTCAGCTACGTTAGGCTTGACGGAGGCATTACTACGTAACCGAGTAGAATGAGGCACGTATTATTTGTAAAAGAAAGAAAAACGCTGTAATGTGGTCGCATGTTATTGTATTGCGTCAGACGGTGCTGCATACTCGAAAATATGGAAGCCGGAGTTTAGAAGATGTTGCACAACAGTAAACGACAACTACGCGGTTGATTTATTTAAAACGTCGCCTATGCACACGGGGGAGAAACCTCGGCTCTCGGCGTGGGGAGTGCGCATCACGTGACAACGACACCACGGTTTTGCGAGATGGCATCCTGCCGCCGCGCATCCTGCGGGAGAGGAGACCTTCTGTCCGGACGGAACAAATAATCCCCGCTTGGCGAGTGAAACAGCGGAATTTCGAGCTGGTATTTGAAAACCATGGCCAAGTTGCTGTTCCAGATGGCGGCAAACCGCATCGCAATTGCTTCGGTGTTTTGGTTGGCGGCCTTGTTTCAATTGCTAAGGCGCGTTCAACGTGCGCCACTGCGATGGCCAAATTAAGCGACGATGCCACGTGCACTTTATTCTTTTCCCCCTGGTCGTACAATTTTCATGCCTTTGAGGCATTACATCTGAAGTGTACAACAAGGTGAACTTGATGAAACGAAGAGTGGTGTCGAGAGTAGAAGACACCAGAGCAGTCTGCTAACACTGCTTTCCCTCCCCGCGGTTGTCTCGCACGTGTGAACGGGGGACGTCTACGGGGAATTGTTCGCGGCAGCTGACGTCACTATATTCCCAGCGAAAGCATCCCTCGTGTGAATGCCCTTTAATATGGGCGATAACTTGTCAAGAGAGAGAGACAGATAATTGAGTTGCGAAACGCTCCGAGATTAACCGAAAGATAAATAGCAAGAATCAAGTTTGCTACCCTGCACTGGGGAAGGGTCAGGCGAAACAGACACATAAATAAGAAAAGCACACACACAGAAAGGGATATATATGTATGTATGTATGTATGTATGTATGTATGTATGTATGTATGTATGTATGTATGTATGTATGTATGTATGTATGTATGTATGTATGTATGTATGTATGTATGTGTCTATGTATGTATCTATGTATCTATGTGTGTATGTGTGTATGTATGTGTGTATGTGTGTGTATGTATGTGTGTATGTGTGTGTACGTGTGTGTGTGTGTGTGTGTATGTATGTATGTATGTATGTATGTATGTATGTGCGTGTGTGTGTGTGAGAGAGATCCTAAAATATCATCATCATCATCAGCCTATATTTATGTCCACTGAAGGACGAAGGCCTCTCCCTGCGATCTCCAATTACCCCTGTCTTGCGTTAGCTGATTCCAACGTGCGCCTGCGAATTTCCTAACTTCATAACTCCACCTAGTTTTCTGCCGTCCTCGACTGCGCTTCCCTTCTCTTGGTATCCATTCTGTAACTCTAATGGTCCACCGGTCATCCATCCTACGCATTTCATGGCCTTCCCAGCTCCACTTTTTCCGCTTAATGTCAACCCTGCGTCAGTTAAACGGCATGCTTGGGAGGACTGTCTTAAAACCAAGGAGCGTTCAATGGTTCATTTATTGCTCCCTTACTCAGTGACTTGGCTTTAGCGTCGCTGGAGAAACTCGTGTCTAGGAATGAGATGGCTTTAAAGTGTTTAGATTTTTTTTAAACTATCTGGTTTTAATTGGCAAAGTCACAGTTGTGTAAAGGATTGACGTGCAAAACATCATAACCATCTTTGAAGAATGGCAGATCAGTTCTGCGGAATCCCGCAAGGTTCAAGAAGTAATATGAATAAGAAAGATATTGTCAGCCACCCGAATGTAGAACGAAGCTATAAAGGAAACCCATACGTATTTCTCAGAAAGGAATGAAGGATTTGTCTCCACTGGAAATCAAGCACGAAATGGTCGCTGATAGGTGCATCAGATTCCTGGACCTTAAACGTCTCCACTGGAAGTCAAGCATGAAATGGTCGCTGATAGGTGCATCAGATTCCTGGACCTTAAACTAACGTTTACTGAGGAACACATGTGTTTGATGTATGATCCACGTGGTAACAAACCGTTACCTTCAATATAACTCCGCAGCTTCTAACTACTTAAGAAAAGTATCGCAAACCTTTGCTTCACTAACGCTGTGAAGAAGTCCTATCTTCACGTAATGACCCTCAGTCTTACCCAACAAGCATGCTGCTTAACTGGCGCGAAGTATCCCAAGCATTTACTAACTCTCGTATTGAGAGTTCGCTCAGAGATGAGCACAGACCTAGTCAAGAGTCCGGACCGAAGCTCAAAATGGCTGTGGTTCTATACATGCAAACCTTACCGCACAATTTGAAGAAGATGGCTAAGTGTTCTACTGTACGTGTTGTATTTTCGGCACCCGAAAAGCTGTCTAAACTGTGTGAATTCACTGATCCGAACCACAAAAATGTGGCACAAGTGCAATATTAAGCACAAAAGTCCATTTGTCCAGTGTATTGTGAATGTTATGTACCGAGTGCCAGTTATCCTGTAGAAAAGCGTATACCGATCAAACCGGGCGACAGTTTCAACTCCAGATCATCAGAGCACAAGTGCAATGTATAAAAATACAAGCAAAGTAATCTAGCCCATCACTGCGCTTGATGCAGGTGTGCTTCGACGATTGAGAAATTCTGTGTCGTCGAAAGGGCAAGAGAACCGGCGACAAGATAAATTATTGAAGCATATTTGATTGACAGACTTGGTGAGGAATGTGTGAGAAGTCCTTCTATCTTTCTTCTCGAAGAAGTAAGGCGTATTTGCCGCAAGGTAGTAAGCAGTTCTCTCTTTTATTTTTCTGTTGTGTCAACTATACATGTGCGCTCGTTATGAAATAAAGACCAGTTGGAAGTCGGCGCTACTTATGTAGCTTTACGTTTGTCCCTCGTTTTTTTTTTTTATGCGCTGGTATTTGACGATAATGATGTACAAGTGTCAGATTTCCCACACCACAAAACCCTGCCTCCATCCCACCACTCAGAAGAAAAGATAGAATCAAAAATTTTCTTTATTTTATCACACGTTGCCCACAAATACAGATAAAGATAAAAAATGTACAATTATCAGCCCATTTTAATCTAACGCTATAATCTAACCTATGTGGCTGTAGAAGCGGTCGCCGGTGAATTGGCAAGTTTTCTTGATTGCGTTTGAATGAAACAAAAATAAAAATGAAAGAATTTCACAACATAACTTCTCCCACGCTTCCAGTTGTCCCGGTACGCTATGTCTTTATCAAGAATAAAGAAATGAGAAATGAGCACAATCTTCACACATAAAGAAAACGCAGAGATGCGTGCGAAAAAAAATAATAAAGCCACGTGAGAACAGCAATGACACCAGAACTCGTATATATGCTAATGAAGTGATTTGTCTCCGTATAACCTCTGCGTTACTAGAAATTTCCTTTCGGCATTGCTGACATTACAACTTTGTAATGGACCTCAGCCCATAAAGAGTATAAAAGAGCGCAATGATGTACATGGCCTTTCTTCTGGTCACCAGCCGCTGTAGCAATAAAAATATCTCGCGTCGTATTGTTTTGTAAAGTACGTTACTTAGTATGCAGGTTCTTCTGGCGCAGTGCATCTCTCATGCCCACGCCGCAACAGCTCTCGACGCGGTTTATACAACCTCCGTCCAGGGGTTAGTCAAAGCCAGGTCGCTGAAAGGCGATAAAAACAAGCGGCTGAAACTGGTTTCCGGGAGTCATTCTCTCTGCATCAGTCTTCTCTGTAACCTAGTCATCTAATTTACTGCTGAAATTTTTCAAATGAACCATGTAAATGTTTTGATAAAAGGAAGAGACTGTCTTGCGAGGAATTGAAACTAATGCCTCGATATGCTTCTGGAAAATTTAAGCTGAGATGTAGAGGGTACAATGCAGACTGCGCCATTACGGTCTGTCTAAAGATACGATTATGTCGAAACGGTTCCTGAATTTCGGATGCTGTCTGCCATTATCGCACTCTGGTGTAGACTTGGTTCGGATAACGCGTCACGCGGCTTGACTCGCAAGTATATTAGAATGCTTGGCATATTAAACCATGGCCTTGTTTTTTTTTTTAAGGCAATGTCTTCCCTGCCGAAATACCACCACTCTTCCGTATCGGGTGTGTCTGTTTCTAGCCTGTTTCCAGCATGTTTCTGCTTCTCTCGTGGGACGATACCGAAGATAGTACAGTCCACATATAAGTGCCACGGGGGCCACTAGGTATGTGATGACTATAATTTAATCATTACTTCTTAGACCCTAGTATTAAATTGTTCATTCCGCCAAAACTGAGCTAGAATGGAAATTTAGTATGATTATTGCACCACCTGCGGCTTGGCACAGCATATGGGCGCCACTTTTTGCGCAGAATTCATTGTATATTGCTAGTCCGCAGTGCCATTCTGGCCACGCTGCCGAAGACGTACAACACCTTCTTGAGTGCCCACGACAAAATACTACGAGGCGAGGATTAAAACCTGGTTTAACGCTGCTAGGCAATCGGCCATTCACTCTGAAGAACATACTTGGTCCATGGTCAACAATGGAGCAACAGAAACGATGATTTGTGATTATATTAGGCTCGTACTAAATGTTCGTGAATGGCGCCGATATTATTTTTATTGTGATGGCAATTATATGAACACTGTATGATAGCTGTATATGTTATTATTTTTATTGTGATAGCAATTATATGAACACTGTATATGTACTCGATGTGTGTGCTGCTAGCTGTAACAGGGAGCCAAGGCCCCGTCAGGCCTACCGCCTTTTGCCTTGACTTCTCGTTTCGTTTGAAAGAAATAAACACTCAAATCAAATCAAACACTCGAGACGCATTTATGCCGCCGCCGTCGCCGTGATGTTCCTTATAATGTCCAAGGCGATTACATAGTCGCCGCACGCCGTTAGCTGTATGTGCGAGTGAGAGCGTGCGAGGGTGAGCCGACGATGGCGGCTCAATCTGGCGCGCGCAATTAAGGGAAGAAAGCGGGGTGAAAGCGCGCCGCCTTCCATCGCGCTTCAAGTGTATCCAGTGTATGCTTAGAAAGCCGGCGAGCACTCTAGCGTTCGAGGAGAGCGTACGTAGTAGCTTAAACCAGAACACTAAGATATACTTTACACTCAAATGTCATGGATGAAGCAGGAAATTCAGACTTCCAAAAGATACGACAAGCTCGAGATCGGGAGCGAAAATTTCGGGAGCGAAAAGAACGGTAGCGAAACGGCATTTAGGTACCTGTAGTGGACACAATCAATAGATATGCTATTAAACAACATATTACACGAAATGTGTAATGTGCTTTGAGCTGATGAAAGATGTATGTTTGTATGTATAAATGATGGTCTGCTGTGGTAACAGAATTGGGTGCCAAGAGGAATGGGGACGTAGTCGAAGGCGGCAGCGCATTAGGTGCAGTCATAAAATTACAATATTTGCCCACGAAGGATGGGGTCAGCTGACGCAAGCGACCCTCTTTATTTGTAGATGACCGGGAGAGGCTTTCGTCTTGCAGTGAGTATCAAATAAGATGATGATAATCATACTGACGACGATGGCCACGACGATGAGAATGATTCTGAATCGATGAATAAGAGCGAAACTTTTTTCGTTACGAGAAATAGTGACTAGTACCATGGACTGCCGACTGGTCGGATGGTCGTCGCCGATTATTCAGTTTACTTGCATCTGAATAGGATCGCGTTACTACCCTGAAATGCGGGAAGAGTGTTGTCGAATAGGGCAAGTTCCTTCTTTCTGGGGTTTTACTTGCCAAAACCTGTTCTGATTATGAGGCATGCCGTAGTGGAGGGCTCCGGATTAACCTTGACCACCTGGTGTTCTTTAACGTGCACTACAATGCAAACACAAGGGCGTTTTTACATTTCGCCTCATCGAAACGCGGCCTCCGCGGCCGGGATTTGATCCCACAACCTCGTGCTCAGCAGTGCAACGCCTTAGCGAACAGGGGTGCCTCGGCGGGTAATAGGGCAAGTTCCATCTAATGTGATAATGACATGGTAGTGAGAACGTTTGGCGGGGCTTAATACTATACAACTTGATTGGAACCTAGTGAAGTGCAATATTCCGTTTGCATGAAAGCTCCGAATTGTCCTCAGAGCTACCAAGGAATTCTGTCCTCAACAAGCGCTCCTTCAGACGCGAAACAATCGTCTCCGTAGCATATATGAAACAACCTTCCTGAAGGACAGGTGGCGATGTCCGCAAAATGAAAGTTTTACTTAGTATTGGTAGAGTGTACTAGATTGGGGGACTGGGTCCAGCGGACGCCTTGGCAAGCGCTGAGGGTGAAGCAAAAAACGGGGAAAATGTGGCGGCACTGCCGTCGCCTTCTTCTGAATCTCCGGCCAATAAACGTTGGCTTCGGCTGTTTCGGCAGCGCTCATTGGCTGAGGCAAGCTCACGGGCTGAGTAGCTGTCGTCTGCTCGACGCACCTTCATGGGTGCGTCGTTTGCGTTCTTTCGGCTGCTCTTTTCTGATTTTATTTACAATAGACTGGTGGGGAATAATCTCAGTGTTACCGCCACCGAGTATCCGCCTGTCAAGGCTCCATGCAGCTGCGGTATGGTCTCCGACGCGACAAGCGTCCGGCCGGCGAGCGGGGCCGCTCATTCGGGAGAAAGTGATGGTGGCGCCACCTGAATTTTCAATAAAAAATGTCTCGGCACAGAGCCCTCGTTGGACCCACTCTCACAATCTAGCACACTCTAGTATTGGCCACCCCCGGTGACGAACCTAAAGCATACTTCGGACCGCGCATGCACCAAAATGAAATAAGAGCGACACGTTGCTTTTGGTGACTACGTCCCCGTCTCGCAAATTTTCGCGCGTGACCTATGTATAATCGATATCACTATAGGTGCCAAATAATTTATGAACCAATCGCTATATGTATCTACTATGGATTAACCACTTCGTGGTCTAATAATTCCTCTGAGAATAGTAATGCTTTAAGATAATATCCACAATTCCCAATTTGCGGAGTTATATTGTCACGAAGAAGTGTATCATAAGTTGTACCTGAAAGTGTCCACATTAGTTCACATATTGCAGTAAAGTGAGTTTAGGAATCTGTGTCTGATCTCTAACGCTGCCGTTTAAGGCATGTTCCATGCCTTAGGCAGCCTGTAACTAGTCATACAGGGTATTGAGATGATTATCCGATGAAAAAACCAACAAGCCCCGCATCTAATAATACCATAAGAACATGCTGGGGTCCCATCTAAAAACCCATAGTTTCCATACGCATGCCTGCCAACTCTCACGATCTGTGCGCTAGATTCCCGAATTCCGATCACTCCTACCGATTGTGCGGTTCACTTCAGAACGTAACTCGGTTCACTTCAGATCGACAGGTGCGTTAAGGAGCGCGCGTGAGGCCAAGCCCTAATATCCGTAGCACAATGGCCGGTTTCCTCAAGTTACTTTCTCCGTTGAACAGTGTTGTTATAAGGCGAAGCCTATTAAGAGAGGAAAGGGGTTACTGTCACGAGACATACTATGTGTTCCTTAATTATACACACGAGTACGCGCCGTCTCCGGTCAGAATACGAAAGCCGAGACGTACAATAACTGTACTGGCAGGCATTCAGAGCTGTTTCTGACTTTTTTGGTGCCGATACGAGCCCTTCTGTCGCCTATACCTTGTGCGTCTTGTACATGAGACTGTAAGTGGTATGCTTTCCTTAAGACATCTTTAGGTGGTCGTTTCGGAGTGCCCTACACCGCTCTCGTGAGCAGCGTCCTCTTCGACTGGTCGAAAGAGAGCACGCGCCTTGGTTAGGCTTGTTCTTTTCGATCGCTGTCCTCCCGCGTGGAGGGCTCTCAGGCACGCTGAGCTCTGTCGTCGGAACAGTCACATAAGAGGAGAACGTTTCGCGTCACGTCAACACAGCATCGCCAATGCTGGCGACGGTACACCGTAATCTAGGCCACCGCAGGCTGGCGTTTCCACGAACGCTCGCCGTCACCACCGCCTCCGTCATTTTTTCCCGGCAGCGCCGAGAGGTTTGGCTAGGCGAAATAGGACGTTTGCTGTAGTCACGTGGTTTCGCCTCGGCCATTTCTTTCTCTTACAGCGAGTCGCACGTTCGGCTTGCGCGCTTGTTCCCTGCCTCTTAGTTCGAGGAACGTCAAATCTGATCGACTCTGATTAGGACGATGGAGGTGACCAGTCGAAGATACCATTAACGATACAAGCACGCATGCCCCCTCTATGGCCCCAGCACGAGCACAGAAACGCCTAATAACTGTACTGGCAGCCATTTAGAGCTGACCTAGAAATTAAGAGCAATCGTTTTTTTTTATTTTGTCACCGTGGACCCTAATTAAACCAAGATATATATTCCTTCTTTAAATATATGGTTCTGTCTTTCAATATTGGATAATCGATGCTATATTCAATACTTACTATTCGTATTCATGATGGGGAAAAGGACAAATTTTTCGAACCTCGGACCAAGACAAATTTTTCTCAACTGCGAAGCGTTCTTTCTCAGAAACCGGTATGGGTTTCTTTTCTAGCTTCGTCCTACAATCGGGTGGATGACAATTTTTCCCTATCTTGATACTTCCTCCACCTTACGGAATTCAGCAGAACTGGTCTGTCGTATTACATTCGTATTCAACCGGCTCTAGTACTTTCCAACTTCAAATTGTAAATTTATAAGTGTGATACCCGTCACCTATTTGCGCTCTCACAGTCAAGGTTTCTGAGTACATTTGCGAAAGTAGCAGAGTATTTATTTTTCTTATTTCTACTTTTCAATCTTGTTCAGATGCACAGAAATTATCGCTTCAGATATAACTTTGCCGCGAGGAAGATTTAGGAATCGATGACGACACGTATAGAAGACATTTAAAAGCAACTTCCACTGAACTTCCTCTGCCTGTAAGATCTGCTCGAGAAGGTTACAGATGACACGAGGAGGAGGGGTGTTGCTTGCTGCAAGCGCACCTAGCTTTGCAAAAGTAGCCGACTATTGCTTCCACCTGTACGCCACCTATCAAATGTGATGTGGTTGTTCACAAGAAAAAAAAAACATGGGGGCAGCTTCACACTAGTGGTGCGAAGTCTGAGCAAACTGCGAAGCTGGTGGCACTTCCCTAGCTTTAACTTGGCTCTCTCTTAGCTTTAACTTGGTTCTCTGTTAGGTTTAACTTGGCCTTTTTATTAGCTTTACCTTGGTTGTCTATTAGCTTTAACTTGGCCTTTCTATTAGCTTGGCTTTTCTAGGCTTTAGGTGGCGGTGCTGGGAAAACTCTGGATCGGTGCGAAGTCTTCGGAGTCGCTCTGGAGTGGCAGCGCGGCGCTCTTGCGCCGCTCCTTCTCTTCTTCGGGCGTGACGATCTTCTTCGGACGACCCATGTGCTCGGCGCAATTTCACGAGGCAAAGTGTGTCTCCGCGCCTAGGCGACGCGGAGCTATAAACTCTTGAGTGACGTCTTTGCCTAGCTTCGCTCCCGCGCGGATGTGGGGAGAAGCTACGGCGGAGGAGTGAGCGGCGCTGCTGTGGAGGTTAGGCAAGACACTTGGTTTCAGCTTCCCTAGCTATCGCTTCAGTCTTTCGGAAGCGACGAGTGCGCAGTTCTCTGGTCGAAACCTGCCGAGCCGCCGCCAGAGGCATTGGCGGCAGTCACGGGCGCGTTCGGTGCGAACGCGGGGAAACGCGGTCGGCGTCGGCAGCAGTTCTACGCGTCCCACTACCACCTACCTCACTCCTCTCCACCTCGCATCCGCTATGCTGCGCGATGCTATTTTTATACTCGGCTTGCACTCTCTCTCAGCTCTCTCTCCTCCAGCTCGGCGAAGTAGCAGTATGTGAGGAGGTGGCGCTTCGTTGCTAGGCGACGCCCGTGACGTCATCGCCAAGCAGAGGAGTTTTCCGCGTACTCCACAAGCACTACCTCCAGCTTAACAGATTCGCTGTAAATAATCAAAACGAGGTCAGTCCGACAGTACTCGCATGACTATGGAATTCGAACCATTCCAACGAGCGCAGGTGAAGCTTTCAAATTGCTGCTCCGAAATTATTCGTCGTTCACTAAATGCGCAGCGCTGTTTTGTTTGCGGCGACGGCAGCCGCGGTGGACGTATCGCAGCGCAGCTCGCTCCACTTGCGAGACGCGCCACAACCGAGCACGGGCCGTGGTGCGCTCGCGATACACCGGCCTACGGTGCCTAATAAATATTCAGCAGCGAAGCGGCCCGGAAATCGCAACGGGGGAGGTACTGATCTACTCACGAGGCGCAAAAAAACAAGAAATCAATCGACGCACTCGTTCTATGAGAGAAGACAAAAGGAAGAAGACGATCGAGTATAACAGCGCATGCGTATCAGGGTCCCAAGCGTCCTTTTCCTCGTGCTCTCTCTTCTACAGCACACAAGTCCGCCGCAGTATACGCCAGGAAGTTTGAATGATGCACGCCGGTTGGCGACACGCTTGTTACGGGGTCCCTATGGATGTGCTTAAGGAGAGTGGCAAAATGCAGCCTACTCTACCTGTTTTCGGCTTTGCGGTGCATAGTATAAAGAAAAAGATAAAAACGACAAGCCTAGGTAAGACCAACAGCAGACTAAAAAAAATCGAAAGTGAATTTGGGTGGCTGTCTGAGCCATACATGGCAGTAGATAATGCGTAGTGTTCCTCGTAGAAAGAGAGAGAGAGAAAGAGAGAGCGAGGGACGAAAAAAAATGTCGTAGTTTCGCCCGAAAGGCAAAGCATCAATTGCGATAGCAAATTAGTAGAGAGCTATTAGGAGTAGGGATAGTAGTTTTATAGACTGCATAAACTTGGACACATTCGCTTACTAATTGAATTAAAAAGCGTGGTGTCAGCGCGCACACGCAAACATGAATAGATCACACTCAATGACCGCAGACAACCACTGTCAAAACGCTGGCAGCAAGCGCAGCCGCCGCAGCGAGCGAAGGTTAGTGCGGTCTATCACTTCAACGGAAACTGAGCGGCGAATGCACAGCGCATACAAAGGTCAGAGCCGTGTGGAGATCGCTTTTAAGAGGCAGTGCGGGCGACCGCCGCAGCCGGGCAAAGCACAAGCGCAAGTGTTGGCAGAGTAGAAGCTGCACCCCCCCCCCCTCCCGCGCTACCTTCCCGATTTCCTCCTTTCGCGTGGGAGATTGAGTGGCCAGTTCCCCTTGCGCCCGGTTGCAAGATACGCATTTGGTGCCGCAGCACAGCGTCGCCCCGCGTCCCTCCCTCCAATACCCCTACAGCCTTTCGTGCGACGGTCGCGTTTTCTTTCCGCCGTGCGTTCACTCTCCGTGATAGCGCGCGTCCCCCGCGCGCTTTCACTCGCGCATACGGCGCGCGACGATGATTTTATCGCCCTTGGACTTTATACGGAACCTCACGGCGACGGCGATGCCGACGGCAGAAATCCGCTTGAAGTGTCCATATTATTGCCATCGCAATAAAAAAGAGGAAAGCACGGAAGTTATCCACAGCGGAAGTCCGGTTTGCTATCCTATGCTGGGAAGCGGGGAGTTGAAAGACAAGAAAGTAGAGAGGGAGACAGAAACACAGTTCGTCACGATCCCTAGTGTGCACACTATCACATCACAGGTTCATCTGCCGTACAATGAAAATCAGTTCCAGCTACAGCCGTTTGTGCAAGTCTGTTGTTAACAACAGTAGCAGTGCCTTCGTCGCCCATAGTTCGCGTGTGGAGTGACTTTCTTTAGTTTGTAGTCCGACCCAGCACACCGTCACTGCTATTTGACCTAACAGTGCCGGTGTGCGGGAACGGGTGACAATGTTTCTCGAGGACGTCACTCCACAAGCGAACTATGGGCAACGTTTACCTAGTCGCTTTCTTGTATATACGTAAATGGTTCTTTACTATATCCTCCCTACTATCCTCTCTCACTGTCATTTTACCCTCCCCTTCCCACTGCTGACCACTGTTCATGTGTCAGTAGATAGCGCTGGACTGTTACTGCAGCCAGCAGTAATTTCCTTCCGTTCCTTTTCTTTTCTTTATCTATTCATTTATTCAAACAAAGAACCCAGTGCTACTACTACCCCCTGCTGCATCGGGGTTGCAAAAGCTCGTCCCAGAAGAACATCGCTCGCACCGCTCCTTTTGTCTTGCTGACAAGCACACGCCTCGTTCTTTCCCTTCCTGCAAGCGGAATACGTAACCAATATGAAGCCTATTTTCTACACAAAATCCCGAATATATGCCACGGGGTGCAGACCCAACAGACCACCAGACAGGCGCTCGCACCTCTGCGAGGTACGCATTCCTTGTTACCCCTACAGTTTATGCTTTAGCTCACATACATTGTTCTAATTTATAGGGAGGAGAATCCACGATTTGAAGACCACCAACCAGAAACAATGGCAAAATATCCACAAGGGGCATACCCATCCATGCAGGTGAGCTTCTGTGGCTTCGCTGATATGCTTCTTGGTGCAGACTAAGGCTTGCCGCAAATAGACGCCCCTTGAGCAGCGTAGTCCATCCTTGGTTCTATCCAAAGCTGCCTGGAATTCTAAAGGAATCCTGCAGGAATTCAGCAGGAAACGGCTAAACAACAGAAAAGGAAGAGGAACTAAAGGCTCGCGCGGGGCGTGCTTGGTTGCCCTGAGCGTGTTAAGGTCCGCCGTAGACGAGCATGCGCTCATACCGCTGTTTCTTAATGCCGGGAGATGGATAGCGTTCCGGGGGGCACCAAATTCCTACGAGTCAGCTACTTGTTTTTTTACGCCCGACGTGAAAAGCTAGAGACGCATATTTTTCTCGCAACGGTATAGGCCTCGTATATATGCGGATCTCTAGGTCTTTACAGAATGCCCTCGAGCGAAGGCCTTTTCACCTTCTCTTATCATTCTTCCGCTCTTCTGAGATGCACGCGACCGAAAGCAGCAGCTCGAAAAAGGATATCTGTCCCGTCTGTCGACGCGAAGAACGAAAAGGCGGAGACCCGATATCCCTTTCAGCTACGACGAGGCTGTGCGCAAAGGCAAGTAGGTTGCCGGCGGATATACGTGCTCGATTGTACGTATTTCTTGCTTCTCCACATCTTGGTCATGTATCCGCTTCCACGCAGAGAGTAGACGGAGACGACAATACGTGCTGCGAGAGCGAATACTTTCAGAGAAACGCTTTCTTTTGTCTTCGAATTCGTCCACCGTAAGATGCGTCGTGTCACAGGAGACGCAAACGCGGCTGCGTGCACGCGAAATACGACGCGTTGCTTGCTGTTTCCGCTGAAAGCTACTCAGTCGGATTTCTTTGAGGGGTTTGGAGAAAGCTATCCTCTCTCTCTCTCTCTCTCTCTCTCTCTCTCTCGTAGGCCTAGAAACAGCGATACAGGCTGCGTAATAAAGGATTTAAGAATCCAGAATACGCCCGTAAGCCTAAACACGAACCAATGCCACAGCACCAACCCAGTGCAACCTAATCCTACTCACCGAGGAATCAGGCGAACAGTCAACGCATCAGTTTATCTGCTGGTAATTTTTCAATGCGCAGGAGCAACATGCTGGTCTTGTTACTACCACAACGGCTCTATGAAAACAGACTTTTTCTGTTTTCATCGAGTGGTCGTGGTACTAAACTAAAAGAAGTAATACTCGCTAGTATTTGTGCTTGTTGCGATAATAACTTTGTTGCAACCCCTGGAGTAAGTTACACATCAAGGAACAATGCCAAAAAGAGATCTGAGATTGTCACGCTATCACGCTGATTGCTAACGTGAGTGTAAGGCGTCAGAGCTTTAGCCAATGAGGAATGAAACGCTCTTACATAAGGGAAGTTTTGTGAATATAGGGCTCAGTTTCATAACGTCCTTGGACCGCACCTAACACAGACTGTGCCGCATTTATTGGTGAGACGCATGACTCCTCCAACTTCGCCCCGTTTACCTCTCACGTTACGTGTCTCATCACTACTAACCCGACCACTACACCCACTGACTGATTGACGGCGCCTATGCTATGAAAGTGCCTGTGGCAGGTATGCGCCACAGTCGTTAGCAAATTAATTACGCGTTGGACGATCGTTGTGATCCCACGAATGTCTAAGCAGAAATGGCCGAAGCGTAGGATAATTATTTGAGAATGTTTAAGGAAGAAAAGGGCATCTTTGGGGGTAAATTGTATTTGACGTCTACTATATATATATATATATATATATATATATATATATATATATATATATATATATATAGGGTGTTTTGAGCCCCAGTTTCCTTAAATTGCCCATGGCAGAAAGCATCATTCTCACCTTTGGCCCAAATTACTCGCTGAGGCAGCCATTACTTCTGCGAGAAATCAAAATGCGTATTTGACTAATTACCATAATTATGCTAAATAACGTTTTCAATTAATTACTTTACGATTCATATTTCAATCTACAAATTGTAGCTCGTGAGTATGCAAGGCATAGCGACTTACAAAGAATTCTCCATAACTACGTCAGTTTCGATATATTATTTTCAAAGTGTCCGGCAAAATGCATCGGTGTTCGAGTTACTTCCATGCTTGAAAGCATAAAACAGCGTTTTCTTCAAAAAGTAAGCGGAACAACCATGCATTTTTACCGCAAGTGCCGTACTGTAAATAATTTAAAATACAGACACACACTCATATACATGCCCACGCGTGTGTGCGTGCGTGTGTGTGGGTGTGCGTGTGAACTTTACATTCATGAACTGCACTTTCTCTTTTCTTTTAGTCAAGACGTAACAGATGAATGAGATGAGCGACAGGTTTTGACTAAGTCGGCAGTTCTAACATTTTTGGAAAGACGGATAAGCACGGAGAACGGATTTTAACAACACGCGCGTCCAAGATGACGAAACGAATAGATAGAAAGGAACGCTCTCCCCTTCTTGCGCGCACCGTGTCTAGAAAATGTCGCAGAAACCTGTGGACTTGTTTATTAAATCATGAGCAGCTGTAAAATAGGCCACTTAAGAGCCGGCTATCTCAGTCATCAAAAATAAACTCCATTCATTAAAAATGTATCAAAAATGTCGCAGTTTCACCTGAAACGCGAAGCATTAATTGCGATAGCAAATTAGTAGAGAGCTATACGGAGTAAGGATAGTAGTTTTATCAGCTCTATAAACTTGGACATGCAGCAGCACCAGCAACGCGCACAACTGTTGTCGACGCCGCCGCCGTTTTGCCCGCGTTCGCACCGAATGCGCGCGGCGTTGGTGACTGTTGCCGGTGCCTCTGGGGGTGGTTCGGAGGTTTTCGACGAGATCGGAATGGGACGCTCGTCGAGCAGCCTCGGAAATCGTACCCACCTTCTCGCCTCGCAACGTTTTATTGCGATAGCAATTATATGGACACTCAAAAGCAGATTTCCGCCGTTGCAGTCGCCGTAGCCGTCGCCGTGAGGTTCCGTATGACGTCAATGGAGATGAAATCGTCGCCGCGCGTCGAACGCTGTATGTGCGAGTGAAAGGGCGCGAGGGGCGCGCGCTTTCACGCGGAGTGAACCCACGGCGGAGAACAAACGCGCGTTCTGCGCCGTGCTCCCTTAAGGGCTGCAGAAGTAGGCGTCTCTTTCCTCCTTTACAATCGCCATATATGTAGAGCAAACGCGCCTTCTTCCGACGCGCGAGAGGCCGTGGGGGAGGGGGGAGGGGTAGCGAAGGGAGGCGACGTTTAGCTGCGGCACCAAGTGCCTATTTATATCAGAGGCTCCGGCAACAGTCACCAACGCCGCACGCATTTTGAGCGAACGCGGGCAAAACGCCGACGGCGTCGACAACAGTTCTGCGTGTTGCCGGTGCTGCTGCATGTCCAAGTTTATACAGCTGATAAAGCTAATATCATTACTCCGTATAGCTCTCTACAAATTTGCTATCGCAATTGATGCTTCGCCTTTCAGGTGAAACTGCCACAACTTTTTTATGTAAATACGCATTTGGTCCCGCAGATAAACGTCGCCTCCCCTCCCTCCCGTCCCCCCACGGCCTTTCGCGCGACGGAAGAAGTCGCGTTCTCTCTCTCTCTCTCTCTCTCTCTCTCCCTCTCTCTCTCTCAATATATATATATATATATATATATATATATATATATATATATATGGTGATTTCAAAGGAGAAAAGAGGCGCTTAATTCTGCAACCCTTCAGGGAGCACGGCGCAAAACGCGCGTTTGTTCTCCGCTGCGTTCGCTCCCGTGAAAGCGCACGTCCCTCGCGCCCTTTCACTCGATGATAAGTGGTTCTTGAGGGAAAGGGAAAGGTTGGCGCTATCTTCTGCAGCCCTTGAGGGAGCACATACAGCGTCCGGCGCGCGGCGACGATTTCATTCCCACTTTCCCCTCCCTGTTGGCGCTGAGCCGTGCTCCCTCAAGGGCTGCAGAAGATAGCGTCAACCTTTCCCTTTCCACATGAACCACTTACTACTACTGCATCGCAATTGACGTCATACGGAACCTCAAGGCGACGGCGACGTCGACGCCAACGGCAGAAATCCTCTTTGAGTGTACATATAATTGCTATCGCAATAATAAACTTTCTTGCCGAGGCAGGATTCCGACCCGCGTACCCCCGGTCCCAAAGCGAGCATTTTAACCACTAGGCTATGCTGCCATGCTTGCATTACATGCATTTATGCGAACTATGTGATTGCGTTCGAGCGTCGTCGTCTTCGTCCACAGCTGGCGCGTTCGTACGCTCGTGCTCTGCTCGGTGAAGAGGTTTTGCGCGCTATGAGAGCGAGAGAGAGAGAGATGCATTCACGGAGCGGCTCTCCTGGAACGCGGTGTCGGTGTTGCAAGCTGCGCTATGCAACGCGCAGTGACGGTTGTAAGTCCGAGACGCGCGAAAAGAAATTATCATCATTACGGGTAATAAGATGAAACGTTCGCGCACACTACCGGAAAATGCTGGGCCACGATCGCCCAGCTTCGCTGTTTCAAGCGTTGCGCGGCCGAGTGCTAGGTTAAGCGGTTTTTTTTTTTTTTTTTTTTTTTTTTTTTTTTTTTTTTTTTTGCTGCTGCAGATATTGCCTACTTTAGGCCATGCAACAAGCCTAAAAATGGCTGCAGCACAGCAGCTCTTTCTCCCTCGAAGCAACTCGCATGACTTTGGAGCCGAAGAATTCCCTCGTTATCATTCTTTACTCCGTTTTCAGGACAACAGACTCTGAGAACGCATTAACCGACATAACTTGTATCACGGTCAGGAGCAACTCAGTACCGTTACAAGATGCTCATATTCACCGTCCGCGCCAACTTTCCGTGAGCGATGAGCCGAGAAGTGCACAATCAGCTGGGATAACTGCGACGCATTCCCAGGCGCGCTAGCTGGAAGCTTCATTACAACTAATGAGCTCTACGCGAACTCAGACCAAGGCTCGCGACGATTCAGGGAGCAAAGGTTACCTGACGCGCGAAGCATCGCAAACGGAAGCGCTGCTGCGTCCTGAGCATTTGTGAGAAGGCATACTGCGCTACGGTGAGTGGCTGAGGACGCAGTCGTCTGGGAAACCGGATGCCTGTTCTCTGTGGAGGTGTTCTTTGCAAAGCTGTGTTCCCGTACATGCATGGCGCAACGAAGAGGGACATCGCAGCGAACGGAGACAAACTTGTCAGCGTGCACAGCTCCCTGGAAATGCTAACAATCGCGAGCATGTTTGTTTGCACCCAAAGTTTGGAATGGGAAGACCTGATTGCGAAGATGCCGAGAAGAGCCTGTCGTCTAACAGATCTAGAAAAACTAGAAGCGAGAGTACTGTTGTCAACGCAGAAAGTTGAGCTTCCTACCAGGTTTCTATAACTTTTGGTGTTTTGTCAAAGAGCCATTGTTGAGCGAGCTTGTGTGTAATTCCAAGCATAGTGTTAGTATTTTTTCTGTAGTACGTGTATCTCAGAGGGGCAGGGCATTTATTAGGAATTCTCGTAAGAACTGCTACCACAGAGAGCGGAATAACATTATCACTATTCGATGCTCATTACCGTGGTCTGCGGGATCGAATCCCGGCCATGGCGGCCCCATTTCCATGGGGGCGGAATGCGAGAACACCCATGTACTTAGACTTAGGTGCACGTTAAAGAACCTCAGGTGGTCCAATTATTCCGGAGTCCACCACTACGGCGTGCCTCATAATCAGATCGTGGTTTTGGTACGTAAAACCCCATAATTATTACGCTCATTACTGTAAATGTTTTTGCAAGAATCTCCTTCATTTAAACCGCCCTCAGCCATTTTTATGTGAACTTTATGTAAACGTATATAGCGACAATGCCAGCAAACAAAGCCACCATGACAATATGCAAGTACATAACAATTGGATAATTCTGAAATATATGTAGGAACTCCGTATAACATGTGTGGATCCAATTCAGTTTTTGCGGAGGGTGCGACCGATTGCAAAGAACGCATCTGTTTATTGTGCCAGAAGGGACAGCCTCGTGTTAACTGGCTAAATAAAAGTGTGTTCTGGACTAGCGTGGAACAGACTATATAAAAATAAAACGTCATCTACCCATACCAGATACAAAATCACAAAGATAAGGCACTTAAAAGAGGCTATCAGACAGTTCTTCATATGTAAAATAAGTTAACCTTGAGGGTAGTTGTATGTTTTCGTCGACAAGTATCATTTTACTCGCACGGGATTCCAAGTTGGAGAGATTGAAAGCGTAAACGTCACAGTACACACGCTGTTTGGTTTTCAATATCGCAGTCAGCGCATAAGCGCGCGTCGAAGTCTTCGCAATGTAAACAACTATGCGCGTTCTCTTCAGGCGTGCAAGTTGCAACCACGTTGCTGTGGCCCTCCAGTTACTAGCCACGCGCGCATGGCTTTTCGCTTTATCGCCCTGAGCCCTGGAATGCTCCGATGCTATTTCAATATCGGATTTGCTTCGCCTAAGCATGGTACAGATCTTGTTCGCACAATCTGGCTTCTTTATATCATCACGGACCATCCCTGGCTACCTTTGCTTCTATATGGTTTCGGCCAATGCTTTAGTACAGCAAGTTGAGAAAAGCTAACATCGGTCAAACAGGCCGGTGTATTAATGAGAGGCTGCGAGAACACTACAATTCTTGGAATACCTCTGATGGAGCAAATCTGCCTCGCCATTGTCGGGAATGCGGCTGCGTCCCGCTTTTTTCCAATGTTAAAATCCTTGGTAGGGGCAAGGGCAAGACGGAGCGTGAAATTCTCGAAGCTTACCATATCAATTTGCAAGGGGATAATTGCATCAGTTCTACCTCTCTCTCACTGATGCAGAAGGAACTTAGTTTCCTATCGCACTGGCGTTAGCTACGCGGCGTTTTGCAATCACCTTTGTTTGTGTGTGGGTGTCGGCTTTTGAGCTGCGCATGCTCGCCGGGTTTTCCTGAGAAACGGGGTTTTTCAATAAAGCACAGTTGTTAGTCCAGTCGTCGTGTGTGCCACGTCTCTTCTCTGTCCTTCGTCTTTTGACTGGTTTTTAATATTCAGAGAAAAGCTGTTGGTGACTGGCATGTTCTGCCTCCAACGTTTGCAACTGTTTATTTTGCAGGCTAATATACAACAGTGAGCCTACCTTATTAGAAACCTCTTAGGTTAATTTATATCTCTGCTTTTTGTCTTGACCCAGAAAGAAGCAAGTTCCGCGCCATGCACGATTACCAGGAAGGCGTACATGATGAGTTAAAATAAAATAAACTCTCAGTGTAACTATTCTGTTAACATAGTTGGTGCATTTTAAAGCCGCAGCGTTATTTAGATTTCTCATCAACTTTTTAACTAATTACTTTAGTACATGTATTGCAATTTACGAATTGCAGCCAGTGAGCTTTGAAGGCACATTCATTTGGAATGAATTATGATACTAGCATGAGTTGTGAGATAAGCGTCGTGAAGCTTGCTGTAAAAATACAGTACTGTTGCCTTTACTTTTTAACAAAATTACTTTTTATGATTTGAAGCACAAGATTAGCTGTAGCACCGTTCTATTTCGTCGCACATATTATGAACAAATATTTCCAAACTGATGTATCAGTACCAATGCCGCTGCCTTGCATATGTGGAGCGATGGGCCAAAAGAAGTTACAAAGACAGGGCTTCTTTCATTTGAGTACAGGAGAGAGCGACAGCGCTTCGACATGCGGACGCCGCAGCGAACGCGTTAATTGAACGCTTGTGCTGGCACCTGGGCTGGCGCCCGTAACGGAACGTGTCAGCTGCACGCAAAGGCGACGCCCCTGTGTGACAAAATATACCGAAATATACACCTTCACCTGACGAGACAAAAGCAGCAGGTAACAGCTAGTGAGGCTAATGCCCGCTCAAAGAATAATTAACGCCAACGCCAGCACCATTTCGTCAACTCCGAAAAGCCTCATTTCACCTTCTTTGAGTTGCGTATATACGTTCGCTCGCATTCGCAGGCGTGTTGCTTTTGGCGCTGTCTAATACCAACCGGACTCCGTGGTTGTGGTAAGTAAAACTGCGTGTTTATATGGCACTTTTCAAAAGGTATATTCGCCTTAGCTTTCTCTCTCGCAGTCAGTAAGTTTCATCTTTAAAAACGCAGGCACATACAGTAAATACGAGTCCACATTTTAACGATGTGATACAGTGTTTTGAAAGAACGCTTTAAACATGCGACACGACACGTTACTTCATCTGCAAGACGTTCATAGACCATGACGTTGTCCAAAATCTCAACTGCTCCCCCCTAAATCGCTGATGTCAATCCAGCGGAATACAGGCCTCAATGATAATCGGCAATTATCTTTTGCGTTAGAGCATTTGTGTTAGTGACAGTGTCTGCATCGTTTTTGTTTTTATTTCACTCCATTTCTTTCATCCCTTGATCATCATCTCACCGGGAGTTACATGCCAGGCTTGCCGCTAGGCTAACGTGCTGTATAAACGTTTTGCGCTAAACCCCGACACGAAACTGCGGTTGCACAGAATATGAATATTGTACAAATGCAGATCACAACATCAGCGTGGGATCGTTCTCACTAAAGTATTGGTTAAGACGTTTCTTACAAACTTTGAAGGTGTTTCTCATAATTTTCTTGAGCCGAATATATTTGCCTTTTAGATAAATGGCATCATTGCACTCTGTTTTCTCAGACGGTGGCTAGAACTTATTGCGATGACGATTTGTTATATTGTCTTAGACAGTGATGGACCTCTGTTTACACCAGTTTTTTCATACTTCGAACAAAGCAAGGCTTCCAATCAGAACCACAGAACAGTAAGGACAAGCAATGAGGAGATCATCAAAACGATCACATAACGCTAATCTTGATGCATCCTTGTTATTCGTCGTATTCTTTGGCCATGCTTGCAAACCATGAGAGACCGACTAGCCCAACAAACCGTTGTGACATTTCGAGCAAGACAACTTTTATGGGAGAAACGTCTTAGTTTTATAAGGATGAAAATGAATTACAAGTGTATAGGAAGGCGCCATATTAAGCAGAGTGCTTCAGCAGAAAAGGAACTTCGCGCAGTCTACAAAATCTCAGTTATGATGTATGCATCACGAGAGTTGTTCATCTACATTTCTGGTTTCGCTCAGCACTACGTATACACTGAAAAGATTTAGGTGAGCACTGTCATTCTTTCGCTATAGCAACTGGCTATGCGGTGAGCAAGTAGCATTGTCGGTTTATATATTAAATTAGCAATACCATCTATCTGCTCGTCTTTACGGGCATGCACAATAAAAAATTATAATTGCGCCGCAATATCAGCAAAAATATTGTCAAAACAATCTTACTGCACCCGAAAAGTATTATTCCTGGACAAAAAACTACGCACATTTAACTCTTTTTTCATTGCGCAGCGTTTTTGTAATGGTAATTCTGAAACATACTGTTTTAGAGATAACAGTTTCTTAGTTAAGTCATCTAGGTGTTGTACCCGCAGGTTAGCGCCTGTACGTTGCAGCTAATGCCCTGGTAAAAGAATATGAATTTTAATAATTCCAGCACTTGTGTAGTCAACTTGCACTGAGTGCCGACTATACAAAGTTCGTGTTGATTTGTTTATCTAACATATTTGTTTACATAACATTCATATTCCTTCTATTTTCGGCTGTATTGTAGAATGAGGGCGAAAGTGAGACTTTCATGACATATTTTACGGATCCGGGGGCCTCTGTTAAAAAAGAAAGTCATCGCAAGTAACCTAAATTATGATCCATTAGGAACACCTCCAGATAAATGCCCATGTGGGAGCACTCAAGCTTTATCCAAATGGCGGCGTGATGTTCCAACAAAGGCTCTCATTGCCATGGCTTCAAACTTCTGTCAACAGCGTTGATTTTGCACGCTCCAAAGCGTCAGGAAAGAAAACCCAAATGCTTCGGCAACGAGTGCTTTGTAGATGAATGAAGCAATGACGTACAACAAAATTCACGAACAGAATCAACATACAATAGCGAGACAATCCGCGCAAAGCGAGAATGCTCTTGTCAACAAGCGGGTGACAGAAACTCGTTTCTTCTAAGCACCGATTTCCGTGGGTCGCGAAGAGGGGTTAGGTTCACAAACAATAGAAAAGAGATGGTTCCACGAACGCGCTTTCGAACACACGAATCGGGCACACGCCCGAAGAAGAAAAGGAAGAATGTAGACGATACCCTTGAGGTCCTTTCAAATTATACTACCAAGCTTACAAGTGCGATGGAGGGGCGGGGAGCGACAAGCCATCAACGGTCTGTGCACTCTCAGTCTGCAATCTGCTTCGCCTTCTGTCCGACCGGTCAGATGGGCTCTAGGCAACAATAACAAAAGATAGGACGATACGAAAGAACGCTATAAGGGTGAGATGGTGAGGGCGGGAGCGTGTAAGTTCAACAAGTAGGCCGGGAGTCTCTGCTGATGAGGCGGAAACATTGCGGCGTCGCCAACACCGCAGCCTGCGTCGCTTCTGGCGGTAACGATGCCCCGCAACCATAACCAGCATGGGAGCTTGCTTTTTACGCCTGGGAATGTGTGTGAACGCTCGGTTTTCTTGCTTTTGACGAAGTAAGTGCCTCGGGAGTTCGGGAAACACGGCCTGAACTACGGAACATCGCGCAAACGTTTGTCGGTGTAGGCGTTCTTGCGCGCCTGGCGTTGAGAGACTGCGGCTTGGAACGTCGGGAGAAGGAATCCCTTGAGAACCATTCTCTGACAGGGAGAGAAAAGCAGCGCTTTCCAGAGATGACAATCGCGATAAGAGCGTGCAACAACGTGCGAAGGCCTGTTAGGACTACTGTATTCCCAGGCCCTTCAAATGATCGTTTATAGCTTCAGAGGTTTAACTTCTTGGTTTAGCTGAAAACTTGGTCAGCAGGAAATTTCTTGTGATTCTTTTGTCCATGGATTGATATTGCAATATTTAAAGAATAAGTCTATGCTGCTGTTTGTAAGCCACAGATTGCAGTGTAGTGTTGGTGACTATTCCAATATACAGTGTTCCGTTGTCATCGCGTTTGTTTTGTCGCTAATTAGCTTCGTCGGCTTCATTGCAAAGGACTGCTGCTGGACTTGTGCAAATGCTGCGACTTATCCTGGCACCATATCATCAATATATAACCAGCCTATTAAACACTGCGCAAGCTCAATCTTCCAAGCAGTCATGCACGCGAAGACAACTAAAGTCACTATAGTTATTTCCTAGTATTCGTTAGTCACCGGAGTAAGATCTGCAGACACAATTTAAGGACATAACGCCTCGTTGAGTAGTGTTTTACAGCGTAAGCTGTTATGGGCTCATTCCAATAGCCGTTCCGGTTCGCGATGATGCCGTCGCCGGCGTTTGGCCGTAACCGCTATCACCGGAAATGCGAAAAAAAGTGCCCGCTCTCCGCCGAGATTGAGCCCAGGCCCACTGCGTGGGAGTCGGATACTTTACCACTGATCCACGCAAGCGCTGACTATCAGGCAGCAGAAATATTCCCTTTAAACGCGCCCTATAGGCAGGCGCGCAGGCGCAGACGACCCGAGCCTCCACCAGTATGGTGGCGCCACCTAGTTAAAGTGCCTGCAACTGCCGCGCGCGCAGGCGCAGACGACGAGATGCGATTCAGACGAGGCGCGCATTCAACGCTATCCCGATGTTAGATGTGCGCCACGTATTCTGGGTACCTCTTCGGTACACGTTATGACGTCTCCTCGCAAGGTACGAAGCGCTGCTGAAAAAGCGAATGGTAGAGCTACGTGCGCGGCTACAACCACACATAATCGGGCGCAACAGACTGCTGTGCTGTGCTGTGCGGGCATTCTAGCAGTGCTAGAAAAAAAGGAACTAATAAGTGTCTATAATTTTTCGTCTGAGGGCTTCTGCAGGGTGCATTACGTAAAAAGAGATGGTCGAATTTCGCAAGCCATAACGTTTTTGCATGAAAAAAGAAAATACTATTAAAATAAAGGCAGGTAAGAGGTATGTTATATTTGGCCCAGGAACATACTACACTCCTTACAGTTTGTCTATTACGCTCACTTAATTTACGAGGTCAGAAGGATCAGAACATTCACGAAGACTTCTCCATAGACATAAAAGTGCAACTCGATGGTCAACTCTAAAGGAGGACAAATAGCCTTCTCAAGTCCGACACACCCTGAGATCCACTGGCAGTTATGCAACAGAGTTTTCAGACCCAATATTTGTGCTGCAGGCTATACACGATGCGATAGAAACCCTTGTCAACTTGCCTAACATCAACGAAGCCCTCTTTTATACAGAAAGCCTCGGCGCAGTTAAGCATCTCAAACAAGTAATGAAAACATTGCGTATTTGTGAGCAGATACACAAAATTCAAAATTCTACACGTGTGAGCGTTACTGACCACTGGGTGCAGGCACATGCTCATGACCACAAGAATGACCTTGTGGATCGCATTGCTCACTGTTTCCCGACACCCGTAACTCCTCCTCCTTCGCTTCCCTCTGACCCCCTCTTTTTTCATCGCCCGAAAATCATCCTCTGGCGTGAGACGCGTGCCCTCATCCCCCCGCGTGTCTGCTCCATTCCCCACAATCTTTCTCGGGTGTCTCTCACCGGAGGCTTCGAGCCGGGGCGGTCCTTACACCAGCCGTCACTTGTGCTTGGAGTCAACCGTACGAAGACATTGACCGGTGTCTGAAGTGCTCCGCTCCTGCGTCTGCAGCGGATGCCCACCATCTACTTAGGGCGTGTCCTGGGACGAAGACAATTCGAGAAAGTGTTCTTAAAGGTGTGAAATGGAAGAGTGATCAAGTAGAAGGCTATGAAAGATGGATTATGGGCTACGCATTTTATAAGTGGCTGTTGCAGTACCTCTCTGAAACAGGTCTGCATGCTTATATTTAACTCCAGTATGGCGTTATGCTGCGTGGCAAACCAAGCGAAAAAAAAAAACTACGAATTACGCTAAACGGCTCTCTTGAAGTCGACATTGCAGTCGATAAGCGACATTTGATAGTAATAACCAAACATATCACCTGTAGCATGACGAAGTCGCTGGTAGAATATTTAACTTTTCAAAAGTTACTGAGTGCCCCAGATTCAACACCGAAAAATATAACACTATAACAGGAGTTGGGATACCGGAAGTACAAAATTCGTACAATCAGGTAACGTCTTTGAGCTTTGTCTTTCTTTAAATTTAAAGGTTTTAGCATTCTGAGAGTGAGAAGGTTTTCTTATAGGAGACTATTTTGAAGAAAATTCCTTTAGTTTTTGCAAGACCGAATATCCCCGCAGTCCACGTGAGTTTTCTTAGGAATGAGTCCTGCGTACTCTTAGCGGCGAGCCCCGTGCTCGACGTGTAACCCTGAAGTAGTCTTAACCTCCATAAAGGAAAGTCATAAAAAACCTCCGGCCAGCTGGCCTATTGTATTCCAAGAACGGAACTACGTATATGAAAGACATTAAAATTCTGAGCACTCTGTGTACAAATGCATGTCATGTTGACCGTTAATAAAAGACGAACACAGATACAGAAAAACACAAACCGCCCGTGTCGTCATTTTGTGTTTTTCTTCTCCGTCTTCCATCTGTCTTCCGTCTTTTATTAGCGGTCGACATCACAAGCAGTAAACACCATGCTTTGCTTTGCTTTGCTTTCACATTGTCGTATTATCAGTTATGTTGTGCCCAGTTTTATTTCCCTAAGGGCCCCCCTGTGTAACTGCGTAGCATTGGTAGCTATAGCTACCTTCCGTAAATCGGCGTTGATGTCTGATTTTAGTACGTTTGGACCTTAAGCGAATATTCCATGATAATCTTCGCTACGTCGATATAATTTTTGTTGTTGTAGAGCAAATGCACAAAGTATTCAATTAAGAACAGTAGTGAACTGTTGTTGGGCAATGCCCTACACGCCTCACTGCACAGATACGAAGGCCGAATACGTTGCTTCACTGCACCGTTAATGCTATGCAAATTGAATTCGTTTTCTTCCAACAAAATTGCGGAAAGGCTCACTGATCCCGTAAAGGCAGGTAAACACTCCGGAAGGCAATTTGGCTGAAAACTGTGTTAGAAGTTTGCTAAGGTAGACATCGTAGTCGATTGACCTAAGCATGCGCTGAGCATTGCGTAAGTCTTGGAAAAGACATTCAAGGAGAACGACACCTGAAGCTCGAAATTGGATGCGCTTAAGTGCGCCGAATGGAATGAGCACCACCATTGCGAAACTTGCCGTCCTATTTACAGTGGGCCGTGAAGCGCTACCCAATCGCCTCATTGTAACGCGTCTATGATACTAAAGCAACAAAGTTATACCTCACAAAGGATCTGCCAACCTAGCGAATAGTTAGGCGACGAATGAAATTAAATAATAAATAAAGGCATTGTTAGAGAAACTTACTGGGGTAATCCATCAGACGCGATCGTTAGTTTCAGGTCATTACGTGAGACGCTCGTGTCCCTGAAATCGGAATTTTAAGTTTCTCCAAAATGTTTGCTCACCGACGCAAGCTTACATCCTCAGGTTCTTTAACTTTCTAGTATCTACCGCTAAGCAATCAGAAATCCTAACTGTGGCGTGGTGTAACCTAACCAGGGGTTTCGCCACACAGAAGACGTGTTCGGGAAGTTAAATAGTACCAGTGAAGTTCTATTGGAAATTGAAAGAACTTTTGTTCTACAGGATAGACCTAATAATCTCTTGGCACGTCTACCGTTGCAAGCGTCGCATTGTTGTGTAACGACGAAGCCTGTTTAAAACATCACATTCGGTAACATTATCTTTTCCCAGTATAGGCTTGTCGCATCCGAATTTGTCGACGCCCCGGAGTTTTCCTTATGAACCAAAAATTGACATTTATCTAAACTTAATACAAAAAAGCAAATTCACGCGCAGCGTGAAGCGTAGCATTTTCTGCAGTTTCATTCCCAGTAATTACGAGGTAAATATGTAAACCGGATGTAAAAGCACAAGAAACCTTCTAATATATAGCTTAGCATTCGAAACGAAAGATTACTCCTAATTTCACAAGCAGTTCGAACGTTATTATGACCCACGGGCGAAATGCAAGAGCACACAAAACGGACCGTGTGCCATCAAATACATCTTTATTTCTTTCCGCTGCCTCGATCACTCGGCGAAGTTCAACTCGGGTTCTTGCACTTATATCCCACGTGGGTAAACAAAGCTTGCAAACGAATGATGAACAATTCAATTGCACTCCCACGTGTGTAGTTGACATTGGGAGTGTAGACTCCCAATGTCTTCGGGAACTTTGAGAAAAGAAAGAAAAATCCTTCGCAGGTGTATGTCAGTCTGAGCAACTGATGCATCAAGGCCATCGAAGCTTTGCAAGCACGTTCACACACCCTTCGGATGTACTGTGGGTCGTTTGTTGGTTGTCCTTAGTGATAATTTAGTTCTTAGTTATCACCGATACACTGATCATACGACCGCTTCGGGGCTTCCGTGCAGGCTGCGTTGCTAGACCACGCCGTCAGCTTCCACCGTTCTAGCCATACAAACTACTGGCTGACCTCCAACGTGGAGCTGGCAAAACGCGATGTGAAAAATAAATCACTAACGCCTATTCGAATTTAGGCACACTAGCGGTAACATATATGGCTGAATCATTGATAATAACGTTTCAAAGGAAAAATTTGGGATTCAAATGCAGGTGGCGCTGTGGGCTGTTCTTTCATTAACATTTGACACTGACCACGCCACCGTCGGCTTTCGCCGTCATCACACAAAACCGGTCGTTGAAATCCCCTTAACTGCTTGGCTGCAAAAACGAAAACGGAAGAAAAATCACCAGCCCTTCCCCTGTCGAGAAAATGGGAGTAAGCGAAGTTTGTCATGTGTGTATCTGACCTTTGTGGTGATTTCCTCTCTCTCTCTTTCTTTCTCTCTATCAATCTTTCTTTCTCTTTCTCTCTTTCTTCCTTTCTCTCTCTCTCTTTCTCTCGCTTTTTCTTTTTTGTCCCTGGTATGCCCCATTGAGCTGGTACCCTTTCTGCACTATCACCAGGATCGACACACTTTTCTGCGTGACACCACCACGACCACCACCACTGCCTACACTTAAAGCCTATAAAGCTTCGCTTAAAAGCCTTGTTTATCCTACGGGATGGTGGAAATTTGAGTAGGAAGTCGAGCCGCATGCAATATAATTATCTTCGTTGCAGTCGTTGCTGTCACGCTTCCTTTAATTCCTTCCGTTTAAGCTTGATTCCTCACACGCGAGCCGGTCGGCGTGAATGGGAGGGAAAAAAATATTCCACATCTTTCAAGAAGTATTTTTCCACAAAGCACAATGCTAATACGTAAATGACTAAATTGTTTGTTTTCTTCTTTTTTTTATCTGTATCACTCAAGTGCATCCTATTATTCGCATTTAAGGATGGTTATCACTGTACCGTTTGTGCTTGTTAAATGTTAGGCTTTCTTTGGGTCCTCGATATCTTACAGCGATAGTTCTTAACTATTGCTTCATTCAGGTTTCGTGGCATCTGTCACAGGTATCGACGTGACGTTTATCATTGTCCCTCTCTTCGGAAAAGTAGTCATTAGGAAGGAAAGGAATCTCGCCCCACTCAGGATTTGATAGAGCGTCCTCACGGGAGAATCGTCGTCGTCGTGCTGTCATCCTATTCGTTATAATTCTTATCAGCGTCGTTGTCCAGCGAGCTGTGCCTTTACTCGGTGGTACTAAGGAATTCCTTTTGGAGATATTCATGCGCTTTCTTCAGCAAGATGACACAAAAGCGTCGGCAGTATTCCAATGAATGGGATCATTAAATGTTTTTTTTTTCGAACCGATCCCTAACCGATTGCTCCAGACAAGCACTCCCGCTGAGTCGTTGTCTCAAATTTTATTTTAGTTGCCTAATGCCCCATCTGAACTTTCGATCTCGCATTACTGGCAGTAAACCAATAAGTCATCACAAATAGCGTTCATGTATAGTGACAATTTTCTGCATGATCATGCAGCTGTGCTATTTCAGTTTTTTTTTTTTTTTGCATTAGAATGCGAATAAAACAAAACTAGTGAATATTTCCTTAGCGTACTTAAAGGCAGGCGCGCGATGTTAAATCATATTATTAACTTTCACCAGTGCTGTCACAATGCTCGTCGCCTTACAGCGATCTACCCAGTCTCCGCCAAATTCACCTCTCTTGTAGCACCACCTCGAATGCATGTGATCACCAAATTAAATGCCAGTCGTCTCATTTCGTCCACTGAGAGCCGACACCTGCCAATGTGATCATTTACATCTTTATTTGTTCCCATATCTAGAAATAACGCAAACCAAATGTGGCCCAAGAAAGAGTTATCAAATAAAAAACTGCCAGCAAAAAGTAACATAGAAATAATTGCCTTTTAAAACATGCAACAGTGCGCGTTCTAATAAAACAAACGTGGTAATTTCATTCATGCAGAATGTAATTTAGGCAACGCACACTAGAGGGTGACCCATGGTACGCATACTGACCTTTGGTGGGAAAATGCAGCTTCAATGAGCATCTATCCGTCCGAAAGTTGTATCCAATTATTGTCTTTGTGGACTTTCACAGTTTTGGTTTCGATGGTAGGACGAGAATGTGATGTAATGGTAGGACGAGAATGTGACGTCTCTAACAAATCGGGAAAGTCCTGATGAAATGTAGCAGCCCTATTCCCTCTGTAAACAGCCACGTGACACGAAGATGAACTTTCGCAAGTTCTAGCTCATGAATACTTCACAAAGCATTTGGAGCTGCGAATTTTTTCCCGATTCACCGGTCCTACGCGTCCTGATAAAGAAGACCATTTGGCTCGTACAAATAATTCATAACTCCTCCCATCCTTCATAAAAAGAAACAAAAACGAACATAACGATGCAGATTAAATTAAGATTTTAACGACAAACATTAAGGTGTCACTGAATCCTAAGTTAGCCTCCCAGAGATGCCGATGATTTCGAGCACTCTCCAAATACGACCTGTCGTCAAAGCAGTCTTATTTGCATTCGTGCAAATTTACATATATTCAAATTGTACCTGGTGCGTACCCTTTATTTGGCAGACTACCGTTCTTCTTACTTTTCTACTTGAAAAAAGAAAAAAAACAACTTTGCAGGGAAGAGTAAAATTATATACGCGCGTATGTGAGTGCCATTCACTCCCCGAGCCTCATTCCTCTCAAAAAGTAAAATGCTCGAGCTTTTTTTTTTTTGTCTTTCTTTTTTGTCTATATATGTCTACGATACAGGCTTTTTTGTTTCACGTTAACGTTAGCTATGAATCACGTTCTTTTCTAACAAGGACGTCCAATTTCTTCGTCTAGCGGTAATGAGGTAGTTTCATGTGATTAAGTCTAGCGCCGTGGTATTTTGCGGCGGTAATGAAAGCCATAATTCAGTATATATATATTCGTTTCTTTGTACCAAAGAGAGAAACTTGATTTGCAAGGTATGTTATATGCCTTATAATCAGACGATGATGTAAGTAAATTTCTACAAAGTCTTTCTAATATCGTTGCAAGGCATTGTACCCTTTGCTATGTCTTGCAGGTTCAAATAACATCGCCACTGTTGTATGCATAATACAACCTACCTTATTTCGCCCATAATTAATTAAAACATAAAAACCCGTTTTATTTAACCCCATATCAAGATGTCCAGTCCTGGTTATCTGATCTCGCATGTTTTTGACAGAGGACGGCTGTCTCCAGTTGTCAATGATGACCACCTTTCTTTGATTTCCCGCTGAAACAGCTTTTTGCGCCTGCGCAGCGTAATCTTTTCGTTTTCTTCGGACATTCAGTCAGTTTGCTTGATTTATCGGCTGCCTCAAAACGTAATCTTCATCCCATTTCCCATGTAAATGAAAAGAGCCTCAGAGCAGAAATGTAATCTTTGTCTGCCTCCGCAAGCGTATCATTGAGGGCCGTCGTGCCCGAATCGCCTAACTTTTTACGGTTCATTCCATGTTTGTCCAGCAAGTTTCAAAAACGCAGGTTGTCGTGTGGTTTGGAGACATCCCAACAAGCCTTTGAATGTCCATCTGAGTACCGAAGTAATTTACTACGAGATGCCTATTTTGCAACGCATGCAAAAACGCTATTCGCAAATCGGATCTATTTTTGTATAATGCGTTGGCGGGCTAGTTGGTGCGATTCCATAATTACTTGATTAGCGCAAAAACAACGGACACGTGAAAGACGTTAGCGTTAGCGCCTTGTCCTGTCGTCTTTCACGTGTCCGTTGTTTTTGCGCTAATCAAGTAATTATGGAATCGCACCAACTAGCCCGCCAACGCATTGTACTGAACTATCTTTCTTCTACTATGGGCCCTGATTTTTGTGTGTCTGTGTCATCTGCTGAACCATTTTTGTATCATGGTGTCTTCCAGATCATGCCTCGTTAGTGGAGAAACCTTATTTCAGCAACAAAAGGTGGCGGCCTCGAAGCGCTGCCTTGCATGTATTCGTTGCAAAACCTAGAAAGCCTCTGGCAATTCCGTTGTCATAGTTCCCACATGTTAAGGGGTAACTAAACGGCTTCCAAAACACAACCTAATACAATTTCTTGACTACGCGTTCTTGTTCATGTTTTTCTTAATTTTTTATTTCCTTTTTTTTAATAAGCGCTGACTGCAGTTTTCTAGGAAGGAACGCCTAATAAGACGAAGACTTCACTCCAACCAGACAGGCTGTGTTCCATGCAGGTGCCACTACTTCAACACTTCATCCTCCAACTTATGTCGGGGCATTATTTGAGTGCGCGGTACACTCATACTTAACATGGTTATTCTGTGTGATAATCACGCATCTTATAGCTAGGCGTTCTGATTTTTCATGCCCCCTTCCTCCCACCCTAACCCTCACCCACTGTTCTTGAGGGGTGAGATGGACTTGTGTTGGAATAAAATACTGACCGCGAGGCAAGCAGCCCGAACCACAAAGCACTGGTACATGTGACAACAGAGACTGCTTTGGGTGAACCTCTCGGCTCTAGTGTCCCGAGGGCTCATGGCTCACATTTGGGGTCACGGCATTCCGCCGTGCCGTCGCAGGTTTTGCAATCTTAAGTGGCTCTCTGCCTCAAGAACACGCACGCCAGCAGCGCGTTTCCTTGAGTAAGCACGACTAACTTATCCTGCCTGTTCAGTGTTTGTCTAACATTCGTTAGGGGGATCAAACTGTTTAATGAAGCTGAGTATTGGAAGCAACTTGAGCGAATATATTATGCAACATTTGCCGCAGTCACACGAAACGTACCTGTTTTCAGGATTAACCGAGCGTATTCAGCGTTTGGGTGCAGAAGACGATTCCTCAACGAGACCTAAGCATCTGTTAGTAATTTTACTAATCGTGCACATTCTGCCTCGTGTTTCAGATATTTTGCATAACCTGGGGCACTTCCAATATACTGCACCCTGTGCTGTGACATTCTAGTTAGTAATCATGATTGCGGCATGACATGCGTAAACCTAGCGCTAATGGCCACAAAAATATCTAGCCTGTGCGGCTTTTGTGTTGATAAAAAATTGTCTTTCGACCTGCCGCACTCTTTCTTTTCTTTGTTTGTTTCCTCGCTCTCGAATGGCACAAATAAAATGCGCGGTGTAAATCGACATGAGCAAGTTACCAAAGCTAGTTCGAGAATTATTATTATTATTATTATTATTATTATTATTATTATTATTATTATTATTATTATTATTATTATTATTATTATTATTATTATTATTATTATTATTATTATTATTATTATTATTATTATTATTATTAAATTGTTTTGAAAACATATATACACATGACAGGAAAGAGCAACCGAGGAGCGGGCTGGCAACTGCCACCAGAAGGGGCACAACGCCTGCCTATTATTCAGAAAGAAGGAGACAGAAACATAGCAATGGAAGATAGGAAGAAGAGAGGAATGAGAAAAGAAAGATGAATTATCTCAAAAATAAAGCAGAACACATACAGCGCCGGTCACACACAGCACCGGTCGCACACAGTGGGGCCGGTCACTGCAGGTCCCGCTACTAAAGAATGTTAAAATAGAAGAAATAGAGTCTGACCTATTGTCATTTGAAAACAAATTTAGGAAAAAGATCCGCTTGGAAAATATGCATGTCATGCATGACTATAGAGCCATGAACAAAGTGCTGCAGCCACTTCTTTCTTAAATTTGAATGCGGGTCTGCACGCTGACTACATTTTCATTGCATTAGCCGCCATGTAGATTTCTTACATTAGCTACTTATCCGGGATACAGTTTTTGGAGGCGGCACTACACCTGCTACGCGACTCGAGCTTGGAACTGCGGCACATTCTCGGCACGTGGCAAAGCATCACCTGCGCGTTACGCGCCACGAAAGCGCTGCTGGTGTTCTTGCGGGCCACATGCCTTAACGAAACTCTGCATATATATCTTATGTGTATGTGTATGTTATGTTTTGTATGACTGTATATGCTGCTGTTTACGTATTTATATGATCACCGTATATCG
The DNA here is from genome assembly GCF_013339745.2 of Dermacentor silvarum. Taxonomy (NCBI): domain Eukaryota; kingdom Metazoa; phylum Arthropoda; class Arachnida; order Ixodida; family Ixodidae; genus Dermacentor; species Dermacentor silvarum. The sequence continues at coordinate 174,549,477 of NC_051159.1, read as the reverse complement.
TAAATGTCACCCAGCACCATGAAGTAGCGTGCCAGGCGATCAGCCAGGCTACCATCTCCAGCGTATCCTTAAAGTTTGTATCTTACATTAGCAGGCTATAACCACGTGATGACCGGTATGACGTTATAAGACGCAAGGGCTAATTACTTCGGTGAAATGCCAGAGTAACTTTACGTTCAAGCGACTGCCCTTTCTAAAGTGTTTTGTTTGTTGGCGCTATAGGCCGAGCGCATTTCGTCTGGAGCACAGACTAGAACATTCGTCATTGATGACGTTACATTGTGACAACTTTTCTGATCACATGACCTTAGGCTTACGCGTCTAGCGTTTTGTAGACTTTATGCCATGAAATTAAATTCTTGCAAATGTTCGATTTAAAGAGAACTCTGAAGTTGGGCTAAGGCTCATATTAGGCCTATCGTCATCGCAGCTAGAAAAAGCGGTTACAAGGTGCTTAGGTTGACAAAATGTTACGAGGCGTCCTATTAAATTGGCGTTGTCTTAGTCATAGGCTACAGTAGGGCGGTTCGCTCGCACTCCAGCACCAATTTACTAGCGTGTCTTAGTGCATTTAGCTTATTATGACGCATGTGCTGCTGTGCGGCCAGGTGCAGTTCAATATGGAAAGAAGACATTTAAGATTAAGCACGTTCTGTGCTCGTGTGTGATTAAGTAGCGTGGCCGCATACCAGCATCACGCTAAGAGCCATCAAGGTCCCTCCAAATCGCGCATTGGCACCAAGGGTGCTTCCACTCGCCTAAACGTCAAGTCATAGTTGTAGATTAATATACATGTAATAGAGAATTGTCACGGTACAGTCAAACACACGGGGCGTGTTTCAGCTTAGAATCTAGCCGGTCGCACTCTATCCATTGCACACCTGACGATTTTTCAAAAGCACACAGCATATGGAGCATGTGTAGCATGTCTAGAATACAGGTAATGCAAGTGACGCGAGACCTTGGAGTTGAAAAAAAAATGAATTATATTCTGCAGTTTTACGTGCCAAAACCATGATCTGATTATGGGGCGCGCCGTAATGAGGTGATCCGGTTTAAATTAGACCACCTGGAGTTTTTTTTTTTTTTTTTTTTTTTTTGCATGCAGCCAATGCACAGTGTACATGAGCCTCCTTGCATTCTGCTTCCATATGAATGCGGCCGCTGTGGCCGGGATCGCACCAATGACCTATTTGTATTTTACTGTTTGTGTTTCTGTGTCAGCAGAGAAATGTCATAGCCACTGGGCTAATGCAGCGGATCCCTTGGAGCTCCACACCCGCACGTAGTCTCAGAAACGAGCAATACCTCAGCACTTGTGAAAGGCACAAAAGCTAATCTGCGCTGAGCCTAAGACTCCCTTCTTTTTTTTTTTTTACCCATGCGAAGGTACCTGTTACCAGGCGAGACAGGGCTGCTCACAAATCAGAAAAAATGGCGAAATTATCGATAGCATAGGAACGCTCGGCTGAGGGACGAATAATGCTAGATGGTTTATTGAGATTATCGAATTTGAGGGGATTGGAGGGACTCGACTAAGGCAACATAGCAACTAGTAAAGAAAGGCGGAAGCTGGGAGAGGTATTCGTGCTGCAGTGCACATTAGAAGATCATGGTGATGATGGCAGCGATCATGACGACGGCGACGATGGTGATGATGTACGTCGAGTGATATTCCAAACATAATTGAGAGCCCAAGAGCAATCGAGGAATTATAGCACAAAGTCAGGGAGGTTAACGAGAACAAAAAAAGACTGGTTTACTGCTCTACATACTGGAGTGAGGTGAAAAGGTGTTGCGAATAGTTAACCACAATTTAAAAGTTAGAGTCGAAGCCGCAGGTAGTTAGAAAGCATATCCCTTCTGGGACGTCGCTGGTACTGCAAACATTGCAGAAGAAATTGGTCCGTGCTTCAACTCCAGAAGTTTATGACGCACACAACCAAAGCCTCTTAGCGCCAGCCCCCTAAAGCGTGAACACAACACAATTGCTACAGCAAAACGCCGTTCTTTTTAGAGGAAGCGGCAGCGCAGGTAACGAACCACTACTTACTGTAGGTAAGAGCTTCTGTTCGGAACATCGAACATACCATGTGCAGTGGTACCTATTTTTTGGCGTGAAATTCATGTTCCAAACTGCGTTCTCAATCCAGAGCGCGAGAGCTTATGTAAATCTGCAATATTTGCACAGCCGTTCGTCGGCAGAAAAATGCGTTTTCGGAGAAGGCTACTGCATAAATTTGAATTTGCAAGTGGTCGTATATATGTACCTAAAAGACTCGGCTACTTCGACGTCGATACTTCGACAAACGCTACAATAAAAAGGCGGTGTGCATTGTAATTTCAGGAATTTTTAGAATCAACAAAAAAGCTCCCATGGTGGCCTCTACGTGCGGCTTTCGCGAAGTGCCGAGAATTGGGACCAAAGTTGCTGTTTATAAAATATGGTCGTGAAATTTGTGAAGCGGTCTAAATATAACACATTTTAGCAACATCCGCAGACAAGACTAAGTGACGAATAAACGAGTGCACGTTGGCTCGACTCCGGCGCGTATGTGTATGTGTGTGTTTCTTCCCGCTTCATCTCCCGACCTGTCGCTGCACACTAATCAACGTCACTGTCCACCACATTGCTGAAATTGACATTCCCAAAATAAAATAAATTCGGAGGTTTCACGTGCCAGAAGTTACGAGGCAGGCCGTAGTTAGGGACTACAGGTTAATTTGGAGCCTCTGGGTTTCTGTAATCTACACGAATTCACGGCAGACGAACTTTTCTGCATTTGGTCCCCATGCAAATGCGGCCACTACACATCCGGGAATCGAAGGGCATTTTCCAACTATTATTAAACTTTCTCACTCTTCGACATATCTATCTATCTATCTATCTATCTATCTATCTATCTATCTATCTATCTATCTATCTATCTATCTATCTATCTATCTATCTATCTATTCATTTATTCATCATTCATTTATCCATTTACCTATTCATTCGTTCGTTCATTTATTCATTCATTCAATCAATCATTCATCCATTCATTTATTCATTGCTGTATTTATTTATCCATTATTTATTTTTATTTGCTTATTTAATTGTGAGGTTTAACGTCCCAAAGCATAGACAGCTTCGTGTGGTGGGATTCCGCCACATAAATGGTGCAATGAATGCAAACCCGCCGAGTTACGAGACATTCAATATGCGATGTACGTGATTGTCACATTTTGAATATACCCGCCGTGGTTGCTCAGTGGCTATGCTGTTGGGCTGCTGAGCACGAAGTCGCGGGATCGAATCCCGGAGACGCGGCCGCATTTCGATGGGGGCGAAATGCGAAAACACCCGTGTACTTAGATTTAGGTGCACGTTAAAGAACCCCAGGTGGTCCAAATTTCTGGAGTCCCCCACTACGGCGTGTCTCATAATCAGATCGTGGTTTTGGCACGTAAAACCCCATATTTTTTTTTATCTTGAATATAGGGAGCGCTACCGCGAGTCACGGTATAATACAGTCAGAGCAACATTTCGGCTAGAAGAACGGGACTAGGAGCAGTGCAACCACCCCTGAGGCCTGCTGGCCTGAGTGCCGAACCGAAATTTCTTTGCAATATATGATAGCTCAAATACGATAGAATCCTGGGAGGCCTTACTACGCAATCCGGTGAGCAAGACTCAACACGAAATCATCAGCCAAGCTCTAGCTGCCGCTGAGTCCTCCGGTATCCCGGCCGACGGATAGAGGCGCTTTAGAGGAAGACCATCTTCTGCGGCGTTAATTGACTGGTGGAAATAAATGTTATTTCGCCACCTCTCTCTCGTTCTTCTACTGATTCTTCATGACACCAATAGTTTAAAAAGTCACACTGGGGGAATACACACACCTCAGAAACAATGCGACATAAGGAATGCGTCATTTTTATCACATCTACATAAGTTTAGATTCCGGGGCGATAAAAACCGCCTGCCTATAGCTGGGAGGCACATGTTCCTTTAAATGAATATATATATATTGTTACGGGGATAACGTTTATTTAGGGAGTATTGATATATACAACGTTTGGACAAGCAGCGGCGACGGATGCCAGGCTGTCGCGCGCCTCTGGCTACTTCGTCGCCGTCTTCTTCGTCCGACCGACAGTAGAAGCCCCTTCACTTTCTCGTGGCACTATCCCCCCCTCCCCCGGGGCGAGAGCGCCGACCCGGTGCTTGCTTGATACGACGGACCAGAGGGTCCAGTTACGTACTGCTTAAGTCTCGCAACGTGCACGATAGCAGAGGGCTGGGGCGTAGACGGTGCTGGCGCGGTGACTCGCTCGATCTCATACGTAACGTCGGTGACTTGACGTAGCACCCTGTAAGGACCATCGCAGCGGGACAATAGCTTTTCGGAGAGACCGATGCGGCGGGACGGAGACCACAGTAGCACGAGGGCGCCTGGGGAGTAAGAAACGTCTCTGTGGCGACTATCATACAGGGCTTTTTGGGAAGCCTGAGCCACTGTGAGCCGTTCACGAGCGATCTGGCGAGCTGTGTCGGCGCGCGCTATGGCGTCGCGAACGTACGTGGTGGTTGAGCTGACAGGAAGTAAAGTATCGAGAGGCAGAGAAGGTTCGCGTCCATACAGGAGATAAAACGGAGAGTAGCCAGTAGTGTCATGTCAGGACAAGTTGTAGGCGAAAGTAATGTACGTCAAAGTAGCGTCCCAATCGCGGTGATTGGCGAAGACGTACATTGAAAGCATAACGGTCAGAGTTAGGTTCAGGCACTCTGTGAGTCCATTCGTTTGCGGGTGATAAGCAGTTGTGAGCTTGTGGTGGGTAGAGCAGGAACGAAGGATGTCATCGAGACAAAAAGCATCGGCCTTGATCAGTCAGAAGCTGTCGAGAAGCACCATGATGCAGGATGATGTCATGAAGGAGAAAGTCGGCGATATCCGCAGCCCAGCTGGTTGGGAGGGCACGGGCAATGGCGTATCGCGTCGCGTAGTCGGTCGCGACGGCGACCCATTTGTTTCCTGATGTCGAGGTTGGAAAGGGGCCAAGAAGGTCGAGGCCAACACGAAAAAACGGTTCGGCGGGAATGTCTATAGGATGAAGCAGACCGGCAGGTAACATAGCTGGTCTCTTGCGGCGCTGGAATTTGTCGCAGCTAGCGACATATCGTTGGACGGAGCGATAGAGACCAAGCCAGAAGAAACGGCGCCTGACGCGATCATAAGTGCAGGTAACACCAAGGTGACCAGCAGTGGGCTCATCGTGAAGCTGGTGAAGGACATCTAACTGCAGATGGGCAGGCACGACAAGGAGGTGTTCAGGGCCCTCAGGATGCATATTATGGCGGTATAAGGTGCCGTCCTGAAGGAAGAACAAGTGGCGTGAAGGGTCGGGTGTGGCGGAGTTGAGGCGGTCGATGATAGACCGTAAAGCTGAGTCGCGGCGTTGCTCGTCCCGTATATTAACGAGGTCCGAGATAGACAAGACGCAGGCGTCGGTGTCTTGCTCGGTGACGTCAGGGGAATCCACGGGATGCCGTGAGAGACAGTCGGCATCTTGATGAAGCTGACCGGACTTGTGCACCACTGAAAACGAGTATTCTTGGAGGCACAGAGCCCAACTACCAAGGCGGCCTGTAGGGTCTTTGAGCGAAGAAAGCCAACAGAGGACATGAGGATCAGTTACGACGGTAAAGGTGCGGCCAAACAGGTAGGGACGAAATTTGGCGACAGCGCAGACAAGAGCAAGACACTCTCGTTTCGTGATGGAGTAATTCTTCTCCGGCGCGGACAGGAGGCGGCTAGCGTACGCAATAACACAGTCGTGGTCGCTCTGACGCTGAGCGAGGACGGCACCGATTCCATGGCCGCTGGCATCTGTGCGAAGTTCCGTTGGTGCAGTCGGATCAAAATGTGCTAAAATAGGGGAAGTCGTGACCGCATCGATAAGCGCCGAAAAGGCAGCAGCTTGGGGTGAGCCCCATGTAAAAGCAACGTCTGTTTTGAGGAGCGCAGTAGGGAGACGCGCAATGTCGGCGAAATTACGAATAAAACGTCGGAAATAGGAGCACAATCCTTAAAACTGCGTACGTCTTTAGCCGAGCAAGGTACAGGAAAATGCTTCACGGCGCGAACTTTTAGGGGCGAAGCTCCTTAGGGTGTGGGTCGTTGCCTCTTCTTCTTCTTCTTCTTCTTCTTCTTTTCTTCTTCTTCTTCTTTTCTTCTTCTTCTTCTCTTCTTCTCTTTCTTCTTCTTCTTCTTATTCGTTGTCGTTGTCGTTGTCGTTGTCGTTGTCGTTGTCGTTGTCGTTGTAGTAGTAGTAGGTTGTCGTTTTGTTGTTGTCGTTGTCGTTGTTGTCGTTGTCGTTGTTGTCGTTGTTGTTGTTGTCGTTGTCGTCGTTGTTGTCGTAGTAGTTGTCGTTGTAGTATGTAGCCACCTCTAGTTTATGAATTGCTCAATAGATGGCGTTGTGTGTCCGTACGTGAAAGAGACGCCGCATGTAGTTTTATGAAGCGTTCACTAGAAGTTCGTAGCTCTGGTTGGCATGGAGACCGCTATGTATGTATGTATACGCATATATACATATATATGTATATGTATAGTATAACCGGAAGCCGACTTCCGCTTCCGTTTCCACTTCCGGTTCCGCTTCCGGTTCCGGAAGCCAGCTTCCGGCTTCCGGAGAACGCTTCCGGCGTTTTTCTCTCTCGTCCGTAGCTAGGTGCGCTGCGGTGCACAAGGGCGTTCGTTCCCGACGCGCGTTCTCTTTCTCTCGTTCCCGACGCGCGCTCTCTTTCTTTCTCGTCCATAGCTAGGGGCGCTGCGGTGCACAAGGGCGTTCGTTCCCGATGCGCGCTCTCTTTCTCTCTCGTTCCCAACGCGCGCTCTCTCTTTATCTCTCGTCCGTAACTGTGGTTTACCCGAATGATCCCCCGGTGCTTCACCCACTCATCATCATTCACTTCGTGGATATGCTGTGATTTTTTTCAGGATCGGCTGGACACCTGTCGCGTTGACGAGACGGCCAAGTATGGTTATTTCACGGCGTCCGAAACGGCATTTTGAGGCGTTGAGTTGGAGACCGGCATTGCGGAATACCTCGAGAATGGCGGAGAGGCGCTGAACATGGCTGTCAAATGTTGGCGAAAAAATGATGAAGGTAGCACAAGCAGGTTGACCATTTCAAGCCACGAAGAAGCGAATCCATCATGCGCTCGAATGTGGCCGGCGCATGCAAAGGCCGAAAGGCACCACTTTAAAGTGATAGAGGCCATCGCGAGTTACGAATGCGGTTTTTTCGCGGTCCAATGGGTCAACAGCAATCTGCCAATAACCTGAGCGAAGGTCAATAGACGAGAAATATTGGGCGCCTTGAAGACAGTCAAGTGCGTCATCGATACGGGGCAAGGGAAAGACCTCCTTTTTCGTGATCTTGTTGAGGTATCGATAATCAACACAAAATCGCCAGGTGTTGTCCTTTTTCTTGACCAGCACAACAGGAGCGGCCCAAGGACTCGAAGACGGTTCGATGATGTTCTTGGCCAGCATTTTATCGACTTCCTTTTGGATTATGGCGCGTTCCGCAGCGGAAACGCGATAAGGGTGCCGGTGAACCAGTTGAGCATCATCGGTGTGGATGGAGAGCTGAACAACTGTTGTCGGGCCTAAAGGGCGATTTTAGAGATCAAAGATATTGGAATAGGACAGCAAGACCCGGCGAAGATCTGCTAGCGTATGCGGGAGGTCAACTGATATCATTTTTTCGAAATTGGTACACAGCGACGAGGTGGCTGTGAGAGAGCCGGAAACAGCTCGAGGGCCGTCGATGGCTAACACAGAAATCGCGCATTCCTGCAATGACGACACGGTGGCAAGCGCGATACCGGCAGGTAGCACGTGGGTAGAAAGTTCAAAGTTCAAAAGCGGCAGGCAGGTTTTGTTGTCGCGTACGGTAACCACAGTGTGCGGGAGGACGACAGATTGCATCAGGACCACGTCGAGAATCGGGGAAACAACGTATTTAACATCGCATACAGGAGGAGAGGGACTTAATGGGACGTACGTGGAGGCTTGCGGTGGCAGGTGGAGGAACTCGACAGAGCATAAGCGGCTGGGAGTGCCCGAAAGTACGTGGGCGTCAAAAGGGAGTTCCAGTTGAAGGACACCTGTGGAGCAGTCGATAAGGGCTGAGTGCGTCGAGAGAAAGTCTAGGCCGAGGATCACGTCGTGGGGACACTGCGCAAGCACGGCAAACAAACCAATGGTCTGATGGCCAGCAATGTACACTCGGGCGGTGCACATACCAAGAACGGCAGACGAGCTGCCATCTTCATTCATACGAGCCCCCGTACTGTGATTACGCCCGCAATTCAGAGCACTTTCCGGAGCTGAGTACGGAGAGCAGCGCTCATTATTGAAATCTGCGCTCCGGTGTCTATGAGGGCCGTAACGGTGACGTCGTTCGCTTGAATGTCCAGAAAGTTTCGGCGCGTAGGTACAGTCAACAGAGGATTTGTATATCGGGTCACTGATGCAGTGTCACCTCCGGGAGCTGCACGGCTTAGTTTTCCGGAGCGTAGGTGCCAGGCCGTGCAGGAGACGATGACCGATATGGTCGTGGCGATCGAGATCGATGGTCTTGTTGGGACGGTGAGCGGCTAAACCTGGAGTGTGGAACGGCGGCATCGGAAGCATGTGGATCAGAGCGAGGGGAAAACCGCCGAATGTTGCCTCCAGGACGAAGCCAAGATTCAGTGCTCCAGTTTGAAGGCAACGACCAGCTACTGCGGCAGCGACGGGAAATGTGTCCTACGCGAGAGCAGTTGAAACATATGGGTCGGTCGTCTGCCGTCCTCCAGTCAGCCGGGTTTCTGTAGCGCGAAAGGTAGACCTGGTTCTGGATGACATTTGCACGGGCACGTTCGGATGTACGGATGGAACAGATAGCCGATGATAATCCCATGTTCGCGAACTCCTAGCGGATGACTGCTTGTATGAGCGACACGGTGGGCAGGTTGGTTGACTGAACGTCTGGAAGAACGGCCGTAGGAGTTAGAGCTTCGAGTTCGCGGCGGACAATACGCGTTAGATCTTCTGACGCTGTAGCATGTACAGGCGTCGGTGGGTCTTCGCATGATGATGTGGCGGCGGTGTTCGGTAGCCGAAGGAACTGGTGGGTGATGCGGCGACTCTTCGCTTGTTCAAAGCGCTGGCATTCCTTAACTATGGCGTCGACCGTCGTACAGTCCTTAGACACCAGTAGATTAAATGCGTCGTCGGCTATTCCTTTCGAAGTATGCGATATCTTGTCATCTTCGGCCATTTTTGCGTCAACTTTTCGACAAAGGCCCAGTACGTCCTGTATGTACGAAATGTACGATTCAGTGGTCGTCTGAGCACGAGATCCCAACTCCTTTTTAGCGGCCTGCTGTCGGCCAAATGATCTGCGGAACAACTCACGCAGCTTCACCTTGCAAGCGTCCCAATTTGTAATATCTTCTTCATGCGTCCGGTACCACACGCGTGTTGTTCCTTTCAGATAGAATATCACGTTGGCTAACATAACCGTGGGGTACCACCTGTTGTGGTTGCTGACGCGTTCGTACATGTCGATACAGTCTTCGACATCCAAGCCATCTGTGCGAGAAAAGGTTCCCGGGTCTTGTGGGTGCAAAAGAATCACAGGAGCCGGTGGCTGCTGCACCGTCGACACTTCACTGGTCATCGCGGAGCAACCAAGACGGTGACCGCTTCGAAGTTCCGTGCTTGGTTGACTGAGCCGGCACGTTGGCAGGTTTACCCAGCACCTCCACCAAAAGATGTTACGGAGATAATGTTTATTTAGGGAGTAGTCCTATATGCAAGGTTTGGACAAGCAGCGGCGACGGATGCAAGGCTGTCGCGCGCCTCTGGCTACTTCGTCGCCGTCGTCTTCGTCCGACCGACAGTAGCAGCCCCTTCACTGTCTCGTGGCAATATATATATATATATATATATATATATATTGGTCTTCCAAGAGCGGAGAAATCTGTGATGTTAAAAATGGGAGGACGCTTATGCTTCGGCTTGAAGAGTGGAACGCGATAGCGTTATCAGGGCCCGTTCGCATCGCATTTTAAAGACGATAGTCTTTCCTGGGCTACCTAAACGCGAAAAACACGTCCGTCCGTCCGTCCGTCTGTCCGTCACTCTATTCAACCGCCCGACCAGAACCAAGCATGAGGAGAGGAGGTGCAGAGAGAGAAAGAATGAGACATACAGAGAGCGAGAGTAATAAAAAGTTGGAGGACGCTTGAGCTTCGTTTTTAAGAGTGGAACGCGATAGCATTCAAAGATCCATGACTGCTTCTCACGCTTCCCGACAACTGCAGCTTAAGCAACCGTAACGGTTACCGGGAAACACTGGCGGCGAACGCTATGCACGAAAGCGAGCTTTCTGGTAGAAACGCGGCCTCTTGCGTGGGGCGATCCCGGAGATATTGCACAGCCGCCAAAAAAAACTGCTTAATTTGCAGGTTTTTGTTTCGTACTTTTAATATTTCAGTCTGAGAAGATTTTACATTAGAGGCATGCGCTGTGGGCGTTTTGTTTCATGACATTTCTTTGTGAATTGTCATTCTCAAAATTCCGAGGAATAGCTTTGCCAAGAATGCAAGGCAAGGTATGAGCAACATTAATGATACAATGGTGTGGCAATATAACCCGCATATACCGCGTGTCAGTTATGAAGGCGTGGCATATACATAAATATATTCGGAGGGCCTGCGTGGTTGGGGATGATTTTCTCCGTCACCCACTGACATCGCACGCCGAAGCCGGTTGCCGACGCAGGATTTTTCTGCGACACGGCGCCCAAAGCTATAGCGTTAATAAATAAACTTTCTTGGCGAGGCGGGATTCGAGCGCGGGTACACACGGTCCGAAGGCGAGCGTCATAACCACTAGGCTATACACCCACGCTTGTAGAACATGCATTTACAGAAACCATATGATTGCGTTGCACCAACGATTGTAACAGAACTTGCTATGGGCGAGAGAAAGAGAAAATGAGAGCGAGAGAGAGAGAGAGATTTAAAGAAAGAGAGATAGAGAAAGAAAGAGAGAGGGAGGGAGAGGCGGGATTTGAGCCCGGGTACTCACGGTCTGAAGGCGAGCGTCGTACCCACTACGCTTACACCCACGCTTGCAGAGCTCCGCTGTTTCATCAGATTTCACAAGAGTGGAACTAGCTTAATTTTTACGTTAGTAAATGAAAAATCAACGCGTTAGAAAGGGCGTCGAAGAGACGCTACGCGTTAAAAATACGCTGACTCAAGCCAGCGGCTCTGTAGCCGGCTTCAAGCCAACGGTAATAAAAGGTCCCAACAGATGGCGCGAGAGCAGGGCGAACGCGGGAAATTTGAATTGAATTCAGCAAAACCTCCATTGCATCCATCATGGGAAAAGTGAGAGGGGAGGGGAATAGCGTGAGAGGTGGGAGGGGGGAGAAGAGAGGGTGTTACGTATCAGGGGCGGCAGAAGACTATCGTCTTTCGACGTCATTTGCAGTGAAGCAAGCAGATATGTGGCCATTTTTTTTTCTTTATGAGTAGGCTTCACTTGCAACCTACAACGTGGGAAAGCCAGCTTACAAAGACCAAGCTTACACTGATCCCCTTAAAGTCGGCTTCACTTTTAAACACAAATGCATTGCTGGGAATAAGTTTTTCCAGGGTCTCATATCAAAATATGAAGGCCCTAGCACCTCTTTTTATTATTTTATTAATTGTTTGCTGTTGCCCCGAGGCGCGAGCATGTCCAAAACGTATTAGGCAGGCTAAATCCCAGTTTGACCTGCCGTAGGGTGCCTCGATGCCAGCGCCGCCGTTGGGCATCGAGACACCCTAACCTGCCGAGGATGCGAGCGCCATCTGGATGGGGTTTTCACAAGTAACCTACCCGAGCGCGCTGCTGTTGTTATGGTACAAATTCTGGAAAAGGGGTTTGTGTTTGAGTTTCCTCGTAACAAATTATGTTTTCTCGTACATTCAAATTACAATCCGGCGCTATCGTGTCTGCAGGTTGTAGGTAAGTCGCACTTTACCATTTTTCTGACGGATTTGACTTTGAGTAATTCAATATTTGTTCACAACATAATTATGCCACGTGGAGGACCTGTATGGTAGGGAGGGTTCGGGGTGAATTTCTCCGCCACGGACGCCGATGCCTACGCCCACGCCGACGACTGATTTTCTGCGACACGGGGTCCTTAACGCGTTCGCGTTAAAATTTTCGAACACTCACGAGTGTATTACTAACATGCCTGCCTCCCGACTGCGCCACTTTGGAAACCACAATAACGGTGATGTCATACCTTTCAATGTCAGCAAGCCCGCGTGTACTGACAAATGCGGAAGCATGGTTAAGCCACAAGTGCAGACAATGCAAGCGTGCAATGCTCCAGGGAAGTTGGCCAACTGGAAGCGAAGACCGTTATATATATATATATATATATATATATATATATATATATATATATATATATATTTGGGTTTGTTCCGGTCTAACGAAATATTTTAACCTTCCTGTTCAGTACCGGCTTCGCGCAAGATAACGTTTTTTTTTTTTTTTTTTTTTTTTTTTGGGGGGGGGGGGGGGAGTTATTTACGGTTCAGTTTTGGTTTGTTACCGTGCTTCTTGCCAGTTCTTCGGGGCCGCGAGTTCCCCACATTGACGCCCAACATGGCACAAAAATTATGTAGTTGCTGACAAAGACACAAAAAGCGTTATTACTGATAGAATGCAATAGTTTTAACGAATCGGCATATTGGTGAGAACAAAGTAATTTTTTTTTTAGAAATTGACGCGCCGAATTCGACGAAATGGGCTGCAACAGTCCATGCAGCATAATATTACGGTGAGAGAATTTTTACAGGATCTGATTTCTAGAAGGAAGTTCACGAACAGTTATCTTTACTAGGTCTAATTTGGAGCGCCAATCAACGCACTTGCAGTGTGCACCCGAGGACCGAGTTAATGACTCAAATACGGCCCCCTCAAAACTTCTTTTAAATGACTATGCTGTTCAATAAATCTGCTTTTGATTCGTTGACATTGAAGTGCAAAACTTGTTGAAATTGAAATTATTCCCAAATGGCAATATTGCCTCAGTGCACGGCTCCCAAGTGGTACCAGAGTAATTACACGAAAACGTGCGTGGTGCATTAACGAGGAACATTAATTGCCTTCGCTGTGCTTCAGCGTTCCTTTTCTTGTGTGTGTGTGTGTGTGTGTGTGTGTGAACGCTTATTGAGCTCCACATCACTACTGAAGAGGCATAAAAAAAAAACGCAAGGACATTTTTTTTGCTACGCCTTGGAGGCAACAAAGCAACATAATTTCTTGGACTTAAAGCAGTAGTAATGAAGAATACTTTGCTTTTGTAATCTGCAGACAAAGCCCATGGCTAACTCGAGAAACGGACAAAACGAGCCAACTGCTTTCTGTTTCTAGGCTCACGACAAGATTTTGCTCTTTGGAGATTGGAGCACATGGCGCCAAACATCGTTTAAAATGCATTAGCAGCTCTGAAGTGTTCTTCCGCCGGACATGCGGCCTACTTCTGAATCATTACGATAGCGGTCATTAACGTGGTTCTTTTATCTCCCACGTTTTCTTTATTGCTCGATTTTTCTCAGCCAAGTTTCAAAAGTAATGCCTAAACTGTTCTCACAGTGAGCTAATTGACAGCAAGGGCAGTTCTTAACTTTAGTTCTCCATCGACAGCTTCTTTTTTGACAGCATTTCTTTCTTTTCTTGCGTACTTTCCAGCTGACCTTAGTTCCAACACTTCATTACGAAAGCAATTAGGAGCCCGCTCTGTCGCATTCTGCTTCTGAGATCCCTCTTTCTATATCATTGATCCTTCGGAACATAGAAAATGTCAAGTGCAGAGCCTGTGCGACGCACCGCCATGCCGACATGCCCTTATATAGTAGACTGAGAACTCAAGTTGTCTGGAATACTTGTCGGGCTGGCGAAAATTTACAGGTGTAAGAGAAAAGAAAAGGAGTGAAATCGAAATTAATCAGGCCGCCGCGTACAATCAACATCCGTGCATTTTCTTTATTTTTTTATTTTTTTCTGTTGACTTCATTGAAAGAAGCGAGATTTTTTTAGCAGTGAATGAGACAGAAATCATTAAACTACTTTCCCTGGTACAACACCTAGCTTTGCAGCTATAGCTTGGATGATGTTTAAAATGCATTAGGAGCTCTGAAGTATCGCATGTGTGAGTGAGTGTGCACGTGCTTGCTAAGCATTTGTATTGCTTCGCTTAATATTTCAGCTAATAATTCTTCAGCGAGCATAACCTTATAAATATTAAGGACTTTATTGATATGGTACTTACCCAAAATAAAATACCGAAATGAAGAATCGGAGATTCCGATAGATTTGTGGGTAAAGTGAACAATATAGAAATTTATATGCAAAATTAGGCAAAATATTTATAACGTTTTATGCACCAGTCAAAATCAGTCATACGTAGTTTAGAATAAGGCAAACCTATGACTGAGAAGCAAAGTTAGCGAAACAATTCAAGGCATGAATAAAAAGAGTTGCTATTGTGTTCATACCGGCCAAAACATATATAACATTCGATGAATAAAACCGGTGAAGTTTAACATATTTATGTTGCACAATAACTGAATGAAGAATAATTGGATGAGCCTCAAGGTGTAGCGCTTGCTCACAATATCGTACACTAACATACGTAGCATACTAAATAAGCGCGATATATTCTGTTCTTATATAGAAGATAGCAATCCTGACATTCTATCTCTAACGGAAACATGGTTGCACCACGATGTTTCAGATGATGAAACTTTTACACAATGTGACGTATTCAACATTTATCGGCATGATCGCAGTGATAAAAGGGGCGATGGTGTGCTGCTTCCAATAAATAAAAGGGTTTCGTCTTATGCAGTTGACACCTCGTCTTCGCTTGAGATCATCTGGGCTGCCTGTCAAACCACTTGCGGAAACATTAGTTGGTGTCTGTTACCACCCCCCTGAAATGTCCCTTCCATTTGTTGATGATCTACACGAAAGCATTACTACTGCCATGCAGAAATGTTCAACTAGTTACGTTTACCTGCTTGGCGATTTCAATTTCCCCCAAATCGATTGGCCGTGCTTGTCATCTTCATGTAAGCACGCAACCGATTTCATTGAATTAGCTCTGGACTTAAATCTTTCTGAGGTAATCAATCAACCCACCCGTGACAATAACCTTTTAGATTTGGCACTAACTACTGCACCTGAAACCGTGTGTCCCGTCTTAATTTCTGATGGTTATAGTGACCATAAGCTGCTTCAGCTAACGCTTCGGGTACCCATGTTATTTACTAGATTTCAGTATAAAAAGATTCGCGATTATAACAAAGGGTACGTTGCCATCAACGCCGAACTTGAGTTTTTTCTGAATGACTCATTTTTTCAGTCTTTTTCCCAACGTTCCGTTAACGAAAACTGGATACTTTACAAAGACAAATTACTCGCTCTTGCAGACAACTATATTCCATACGTTTCGGCAGCCAACGACAAGACCAAACCATGGTTCAATAAAAAACTGCGAACACTTCGTAATAAAAAAAGCGTCTCTACCGCAGTGAGATAAACCGTGCAAGCGAGTCCTCGTGGAGCAAGTACAAAACTTTTCTTAGTGACTACACTGTTGCCTTACGCACTGCTAAGACAAGTACTTCGCTCACGACTTACCTTCTGTAATGAAGACTAATCCGCGAAAATTTTGGCAAAGGATGACACCCGACCACAGTTCCGATATTTCCATGCTAGACGACAAACAGCAACCTCTTTCAGACGGGGAATGTTCATCGCTATTCAATGCATATTTTTCTTCTGTTTTTACAAGGGAAGACCATTCCGATATTCCAGTGGTTCCGGATTTCGATTACCCATTCATGGCACCCATAAATATCTCAACTGAAGGCATTGTTAGCCTCATTAACAAGCTTAAAAAAACATCTGCCTGTGGTATTGACAATATTAACACTAAGGTATTAAAAAACATAGTATCTATTTCAAGTGTCCTTCTGTACCATATCTTCAAGCAGTCCTTATCGCCTGTTGTCTTGCCGGTTGACTGGAAGATTGCGAAGGTTGTCTCTATTTTTAAAAGTGGAGATAAACATAAGCCTAAAAACTATCGCCTAATATCGCCAACATCTGTGTCATGCACACTGCCTGAACACATAATCGCATCGCACATTTACTCGCACCTAGAAAAAAAATAACTTTTTCTTCCAGAAACAGCATGGCTTCAGGAAAGGTCTATCTTGCGAAACACAGTTACTGGAATTCACCATCGATCTACACTTCAGTATGAACAGTCAACAAATAGACGCCATTTTCCTGGACTTCTCAAGGGCATTTGATCGCGTTGCCCACTGCCGGCTCATTTCTAAATTATCTCATCTAGGTATCGACTCACTAACCCTTTCTTGACTTATAGAAACTTCCTATCACTTCGTAGCCAATTTACCGTTGTTACCGATTGTCCCTCTTCTATTACTGAGGTCACGTCTGGTGTACCACAGGGGATTGTCTTAGGGCCTCTGCTTTTCCTTATATTTATTAACGATTTACCTTCAAACATTTCCTCTAGCATACGACTGTTTGCCGACGATTGCGTTATTTACCGAGCGATTAATTCCATTAACGATCATACCACCTTGTAGCATGACCTTCACATTATTACCGACGGGTGTAACATGTGGAAAATGTCTCTTAACCCTTCCAAATGTAATATTATATAGTTCTCACGCAAGCGCA
Source organism: Dermacentor silvarum (assembly GCF_013339745.2). Classification (NCBI taxonomy): domain Eukaryota; kingdom Metazoa; phylum Arthropoda; class Arachnida; order Ixodida; family Ixodidae; genus Dermacentor; species Dermacentor silvarum. Next base: position 174,532,648 of record NC_051159.1, on the reverse strand, counting down.
CTAGTTCCATATTCACATACAGGTTAAATAAAACGAATTTGTCACGTACCACTGCCTACAAATATCTTGGCGTGAACCTCACTAGTAACCTTTCTTGGTTTTTGCATATTACTACAATTTGCGCAACTGCATCTAAAACGCTTGGCTTTCTCAGGCGCAACTTGCAAAACTCAACTGCTGACGTGCGTAAACTAGCATAGCTGACGTTTGTACACCCGCAATTAGAATTTGCATCTGCTATATGGTCACCATACCAAGAATATTTAATAACCATGCTTGAACGCATACAGAACAGAGCTGCCTGATATATCACTCGGAATTTAGATCGGAACTCCAGTATAACGCAGATTAAGCTCGAATATTTCTTTACAGCCACTCGACATCCGCCGCAAGGTTGCTTTGCTCTGTCTACTTCACAAATTTGTTCATTTCGATAAGCCCTGCATGTTACCCCTCGAAACCCCCGCCCGTACGTCCTCAAGATTACATAATCATCTTAGCTTCAAGCGAATTTTTGGTAAAACTGCTGCTTTCAATTTATCTGCTGTACATCGTGCCATATCTTACTGGAAGTGGTCTTCCCGATGAATAGTCTCGATAACCGATCGTAAAATATTCCGTAACCATCTGCGCGCGCTTTTTGCTTAATTTTCTTCCTCTTATTTGCTGTTATGCTTGGTAATTCTGTGCTTTGTTTTGTTTTTTAGTTCATTCACTGTACAGTTGTGTTAGATTTATTTTTAAGTTGTTTCCATTGTACTCAACAGCATCATTGTTACATTGTCCCCCCTTACTCAATGCCCGACTGGGCCTGTAAGGTGTTTTCTAAATAAATAAATAATAAAATATAAACGAATTGTTCATACCACGCACCTTTTTCACCCATCAGCTGCAATGCAGAAATCTTGTTGACCTCACTGAGAAAGGTTCTGATCTCTAATGTATTAATTTTATTCTAGGAAAGAAAGAAACACTAAAAACACCACACTGCACTAGCCAGTTAATACGCTAAAGAATGTTGAAAGTTACATACGAAACAGGTAGAATGACCCCCTGCAAACAGAAAATAACCTGTTTTCTATCATTCTTTTCCAACATACGCAAAAATGAAGCGTGGAAACAGGCGCAGACATAATGCGTCAACCCGCTGCACCAGGCACGGAACTCTTTTGGTGGGCCGCAATCTAAACACAACGAAAAGTCTAGAGAACGGTGAGCCCACCGGTACTTTTCTGGGCGGCACAATTATTCGGAGGTGACAGAAACTTCGTCTAGGTCAGCCGTGCATTAATTCACAACATTGATCGCGGAATACAAAGAAAAATTAGTGTGACCTGACGTCAAAAGCCTCACGCTGCAAATGTCGGCGCCTTTCCGCGCTTGCTCATCTAAAATCGTCTCCGACATCTATATCATATGTCAGACAAAATCAGGCATTTATGCCCGAGACGTCAGCTGTTTTGCGTGTGCCTGGTACACTCCTATTTGGCGCTTCCTCGCCTGTTTTCATTTTCACCCAGACGACAACACAGCGATTCTTCGCAGGACATTGGTACGTTGACGCGGGACCCTTCACATTAAACAAAGGACAGCATAGGCCGCACAGAAGGAATGAAGGTGCACGATATTCTGGCTGACAAGTGGATTAAATTTAGATATGCGGCGCTGCTGTACATATTGGGTTTCTAAAACGGTTACCGGGTGAGCTTTCCTGATACCCGTGCTAGAAGTCAGAATGATACGTCGTGTCACTGCGTGGTGATGGTATAAAACCACTAAGGCTTCACTTCTAAATTTTACACCGAAAATCGCTAAGTCGTTATCAGTGAGCATGTTTCAAACTAGAACGTAAGATCAACCTTTAGTTTCTCTGACACAGTCATCGAAAACGAACTTGGCGTAAAAGAGCTCGTTCGCGTGTGTATTCGTAGTCTACTGGTTTTTTTTTTTTTTGGCTATAGTTAAGCTAGCAGCTGTGTGTAGGCGCAAGAACATCACCAGCAAATTTCTAGGTCTTTCGCCATCATTGATCAAGCCAATTTAACTATTATTTTGGTTAAGGCGCTACAACTCTTCTGGATTTTTGTGAGACGAGCAAACCCCATACTTCCAAGACGTAACTGCTTCCGCTAAACCATGGGCACTAGATTTTTGTTGTCATGAGCGGAGAAAGACATTCTTCGACTTTCCAGCTTAAGTTTACTGCACAGTACATTTAAAAATAATTTAGCAACTATTTACCATATTTTTTCCTGCCGTATACTGTATTCTTTTGCCTGAACTTTGTATATCGGTCGACCATCCTGTAATTTTATACTTTGACTGCATTGTTCGTTCCAGTTGTTCTACAAGCATGACGAGAGTACAGCCACGACTGCTCCCATCATTCGTCAAAGTGGGCAGACGCACCAAGGACAGCTTATCGGTGACCCACTCCAAACTAATCGATCTCTGCGAACTGCATGAACACACACTGCCTTAGCCGTATGCTTTGGTGTTTAGTTTTCCAATTCACCTTTCGTTTATTCCCAGCTTCCCTCGTCTTTTGTTTTCTTTCTTTCTTATTTCTGTTTTTGATCTATGCGGGGCGCTCTGTATATTTACCCCCCTCAGCCACCTTACGCGCCATTCAGACGGTGTTCACCATGCAGAAAGCCTGTATTCACCGAGTGTGTGCAGATATGGCAAGTGGTTCTTCGTTCAATGTCGATACTGAATGGGAGCTATTGCACTCGACAGAAACCTGTGGCTTCTTTTCATTTTGTGCGGTGCTCTTTATAGTACCCGGTCAAGCAGAAACAAGGTTTTATTCATGTAGCTTGAAATAGGGGGTCCAAAGTCGGTCGAATTCCCCGTCGGGGAGCAGGTTCTTTCCGTACTTTACTCAAAAAGGAGCAGCCTTCGCCAGTATGCGGCAGCAAAGGTTTCTATACTTAGTCGCACTTCAGTGATAGAAACGCGGGTCGTTCATACTGCCGATGAAATGCTATGATAACAGTGTGCGAAAGTCATAATATGAAAATTCAATACTAATACTTTAGGATTCAATACTAAACATACCCCAAGCGTTCCATGAACAACACGCACCCGCGCACTTGCAAATGGATTCAGAAAACATTACTCTGGCGCTTCATCTTCAGTTCTTTTCTTTCATAATCAGAAAGCGAGATTTTTTTAACAACGCTTATTTATAATTTACTACGTTTTTAGAGTGCGCAATATGTCAAGTTCCCGCTAAAAAGAAGTATACAAACCTACCGCTGCGACAGTTTTTCGATATAACGTGTAATCCGTGCGCTGCAAAAGCCATAATAGGCATGCATTACCATTATATAGCATCGGAGCTGACACATCTCGTTAGGTGCGATGTCATGCGCAATGCGCCAAAAAAAGTGCATGACGTGTAGTTAGACGTAATTACTTTTAACCACTGGAGACTAAACTGCGCAGTCGTTCTACGTTCCCTATTCAAGAGCGTTGCGACGACTTGAGGAGGTGTAAAAGGCAGCTGCAAAGTTTCAAACTTCGAACGGCAAGGGAGTAGCACATGTCGCGTTATGTTGTTCCTTGGGGGCATTGAAAACTTCTGTCTGGGTAAATCACGGCGGGCGATAAAGAATCAACAAACACTATTTTTCGCTCACTTGCCACTTCGATCGCTTGCCCCAACAGCCACTCTCTTGTGCAGAACTTTGGATGAGATTGGCTAATGTTGCTGTATTTACTTAGAAAAATGTTGCACCCTTAGGGGTGTTGGCTGGTTCTATGGGTAAAACGCTTAGCTTCAGGGTTATAAAAATGTTATTGCACGCCACAGCGAGCTATAACTAGACGTGCGATACGAAAAGCCGTGGTTGAAAACTCTGTATTAATTTTGGCCACCTGGGGCGCAGAGAAATCTCTGACGCGCCAGTTTGACATCGATAACTATTAAATTAGTTTAATGCGCCTTTCATGTCATCGGTCACAGCTATCATTTTTACTTGCCATAAAAAATCAACACAGACTAAAATTTCATTGACCCCCACAAACTATTCAATCTTACCCCTTGAACGCGACGGTGTAAGCCATGAAACAACCAAGCAGCCTTTATACACCCATATATGAGTTAAAATGTTTAGTGCATGGGTATTCCTAACTTCGCGCCTTGCATTGAATTCTAGGTAGCCTGTGCGCCGGTTCTTGTGCCATAAAGGATGTCATAGGATTTTGTTGTCGAGAATAAGATATGTGAACCCATCAGATAGATAAAATGGCCATGCTATTATTGCATGCTTTCTCAAGTATTTAGCCCAACATGCATGCTAAGGAAGACCACCCGGTCAGAATTCATTCATAGCGCCCCTACTGCTACGCATAGCTCAAGTGCCGTTTTTGGCATTTATAGCTCACATGGATTGACGATTACACACGCCTTTTAGCAGGTTATTCGCTGCACCGGTTAGTGAAAGAAAAACCTTGCGGCTATCATTATCTTATCATGCATGCGCCGAAGGTGTACTTATGTGATGCAATGGTGCCTCGGTGAATACGCATCATCATAGTCGACATCAACTGATCGCTGCGCCTTGCATATACGCTGTTGAGGTCTGCCTGACATCCAGGCGCAATTTCAACATCATGGGTCCGATTTACAGGGAAGGCTATGTATCCAGCGCAGTGTAATCGACCTCCTCCGTATGCCATTGTCAGCACGCAGAAGATTATGCTGCTTTTGCCACAACAAAGCTTGTCCTTAGTGTGGTAACTGCTTGCAACATTGTGACAGCTTCCGTGAAGGCTCTAAATTGAAAGGAGGCATGAAAGGCCGCGAGCAAGCTTTCTCCAAAGCTACGAGTGCTGCACCATTGCGGTGTCGAGGCGGCCACCCCCCATTTGTGTCATAACAGTCAGTACTCCTATGCTGCTAAGCGACGCTACCCCACGTCCACAAGTCCGTTGCTCAACCGCAGCAGCGTCGAACGAAAGAGGCGCGTTAATTGAGGCGTGCTTGGGAAAGCTTTTCTAGCGCACGTATACAGAACATGCAGGGACTCTCGGTTTTGTATTTTCATGCGCTGTCAATCTTGAAGCCGACTATACGCTCATCCTGCACACTGATTACACACAGTGTGCTCCGAGTAGCGCAACTTCGGTATATAGGCTGCATTCTTTCCCTCGGGATCCAAGCAGAGTACGTACTCACCTTTTTCTTGCCCCACTGCGAGCCACGCTGTGTATTTTCTGCGCACGCTGAGGTTGCCGTCGACGCGTTAACGAGGTAAGCAACGCAAGGGGATCGGCATTACTTGCAGGATGTGATTTCCGTTCGTCTCGGCTGGAATGTTAGCTTCGTTACTTCGGAGATGCGGGGGAGCGTTGGCCTTTCCGGCGAACGGCAAACAAGCCGAAGAACGTAGTAATTGGTCCGACACACGCTGCTCTCGGCTCATGACGTAATTCAATCTCAGGACCCTGGAATGGCAGGCGGAATCCTGTTATCGGAGCGTGGAAGATGTGACTCGCCGTACGCGTCTTATCTACTCTCGAATAGTGGAGCTCAACAACTACACTCTACACTTTGGTCCTGCCGCTTCACCTGGCGCTTCGTATGACATAGATTTCATGAAAAAGGGCCATATGTGATTCACTTCACGAAGTAGAAAATATCTGCAACATAGTGAATAACCTTCTCTTGCATAAACCGTCTCGAGATCCAGCGGCTCGATCGCAGGATTTATCATCCCCCTCACACAAAACTCAGGACTGAAGAGGCAGTAGCTGTCAGACTTATGCAGTCTAACACATTCCCAAGCCTCCACAGGTACAGCAAAATGTGCCCACAAACATATCGCGGCATCTGCCCCTGGTGTGGCCACAGACCTCCTACACTCTTCCACATCTCGTGGGGGTGGGGGGCAAACCTCAACACTTAAAGACGCCTGGCACGTCATTTGAGCGGTGGGAGGTACAGCCGACAGGCGATACCCTGGCTGGACAAGAAGCTCTCGTCCAGGAAGTTCGTCGAGCAGCCATGGCCAGTGGAGTGCTGGAATGAGGACACCACCCACTCGAACTCAAGAGCAACGACCTCGATGCTCCAAATAAATGTTCTCGCTCTCTCTCTCTCTCTCTCTCTCTCTCTCTCTCGAAGTTACCTAGCTGCAACAGATGTCTCTTAATAGAGCTAGGTCTCTTATAAGCGCATACAAAATGTGACATTGTCGGCCGTCACCGCCTTGTTCGCCCCAGCCGATGACAACTGCAGCAACAGGTAATCTGTGCTATACTCCTGACAAGTGCGCTTGAGGTGTCCAATTCAAGTCTACTTTATTTCTCCAGCAGAAACGCTGCAAGGGATTCAGGAATACATTTTAGAGGCAACTTGACAGCGCCTCTAAGTATTCCTCATTAGGCAGTGCACAATATATAACTTGCGTACAACCACACACTTCACCACATTGAGAATACAGCAACTCAGTCAGTCCGACTCAGAAAAAAACGGGTCCTTGTACAATATGAGAATAATCATTGTTCAAAATGAAATTTATTTCTGAGTAGGAGATAAAAGAACGAAAACCAACGTTCGGCATGGAACACTAATTCCCATATCCGTGCGCATTTTCTTTTAATGAAGCCAATGCTGTTAGTCTATATTCGTTATATAATAGGTGGAATTGTGAACTGAAACGCTTGCAATTTGCAATCTTCAAGAAAATGAGGCGACAACCATGGCTGTGCATTGCATTCTGTGTGCGCATATTTTTATTTTGGGTTAAAGATGCAGTGTTGTTAAAGAACTGCATATAACCAGTTGATGACAAACAAAAAACCGTAATACAAGAAAATCAATAATCTTTCATTTTATTTATACCATATACTCTTGAAACACAAATCGCATTCCAGTAGGAAATATCTGCAACATGTTGAAAAACCTACTTTTGCATAAATAAAAATTTTAATATTTCGGTTGGTCGTAGTCGCGAATACCAAGCTACAATTCCTTATGCATGACGCGAACACTGCCCGAGATACTTGAATTATTCGTTTTAGCTGGAGGAGTAATCAGCACTGTGACAGTGCTCCCTTTCCCCAGCCACCTGTTGGGCCTTCTGGACGGCCTGGTGTTGAAGGGCCCTGTCGGGGCTCCTGAGGTGGTTGATCCAGTCGTCCTCGGTGGCAGGAGACCCGAAGCAAGCGTTTAGCGCGGGACACTGCCACAGCATGTGATCTAAGTCGCACTTAGGATTTTGGCATTTAGGACATTCTGGCCTTATATCTGGGAGATATTTGCTGCATATATAGGGGTTGGGGTAACTGTGCGTTTGCAGCAATCTAAGCGTTAATTGTTGTGCTTTATTTAGTGTTGGGTGAGGTGAAGGGAATTCCTTTCTCGATAACTTATAGTGCGAGCAAATCTCGTGATAGGAGAGGAGTGGCTCCGGGTGCGTGTTGGGGCTCCCGGTCGGTGAGCCGGCCCGCGTCCCCGCGCGGCGCGTAAGATCTCGCGCGAGGTTATGGGCCAGCTCATTGCCGTTGGGAACCCCTGGTTGAACGTTGAGGCCTTCATGCCCCGGGAACCAGTAGATGTGCTCGTCTTCGTTTATTTGAGCGGAAGCTAGAATGCTTAAGGCCGCCTGGCATAGTGTACCGCGGCGGTATGCCAGTGCAGCGGGTTTGGAGTCGGTAAATATTGTGTCGCGCTGAGGGAGGGCTAGAGCAAGGGCAATAGCCACTTGTTCGGCCTCGCAGGCTTTCTTTGTTTGTATGGTAAGAGCATTGAGGGCTGTCCCGTCTGGGGTGACCGCCGCAGCCGCAAAGTAGGGTTTGTCTGCGTATTTAGCGGCATCTACGAAAGCCACGTCTGTCGCGTGTAGGGTGGCCGCTTTTAGTAAGGCTTGAGCGCGTGCCCTTCTTCGAGTCTGATTATGCACCGGGTGCATATTCCTGGGGAAGGGTAGTACTGTGATTTTAGCATGAAGGTGTTGCGGTAATGGTATTGGGTCATTGACTTGAGTTGGGATAGGAAGACTTATGTGTGAGAGGAGGTCCCGGCCCGCAGCTGTCGAGGACAGGCGTATGAGCTGGGACATTCTTTGTGCTTCTGTGATTTCTTTGAACGTATTGTGTACCCCAAGGCCTAGCAGGCGCTGCGTGCTTGCCGTCATGGGTAGACCAAGTATTCGTTTCGTGCATTTGCGGATGAGGTTGTCCACTTTAGTTTCATGAGCTGCGTACAGAAGTAGTCCAAAAAGTTTTTTTTTTTATGTGTACGATGCTGGCGTACCCTCATGCGCCTAAGCAAAGGAGAGATCAATCAATCAAATAATCACTTTTATTTTCATCTAGCAGAGAGGATTAAATAATACCCTCAATGAAAAAATTTTGCCGATGAAAAAGAGAAAACTGAATAGACTGAAAAATAATATACATTGACAAAAATAGTCAAGTTACGTTAACAATAATTGCAATTTGTTTACCACAGGAGTGCGAAGAAAAGAACTATAAGATCATGCGTTCTACTTGTCAATCGTCCTACGAAAAAAATGAATGTCTTCTTACGAAAAAAGTTTATGTGGTTTGCTTGCGCGAAAAGACGTCTTGCCAAAATGAAAGACATTCAAGGGGAGGGGCAGAGGCGAGTAGCAGTAGAGGTGTGCGGAAATAAATAACACCACGTACCATCTTATGATCATGAACTGTATCTATGATCTGTGTTTATTATACAACAGCATATTCTGTGATAAGTCAAATAACGACCTTTGTTTTACCAGCCTTATTATTTTTTCTCATTGTTATATTAACTTTTCTTAATCAGCACCACGGAGCACTTTACTGCCGCCAGCATACGTAATGAGCATAGCTGCATTGTTAACATTTTCAAGATCAGTGATATAGCATGCAAAATATGGATGCCAAGAAAACTCCCCTGGGGCCCATTTCGTGCGACAGAAAGGTAACACGACTGATAGCCTCCCAAGTACACACATTGGCGGCGATTCTGCATGTATGATTCCGTCAAACTGAGCGCTTTACAGCGAACGCCACAAAAGGACAACTTATCCGCGAGAAAATCATGACTAAGGCAGTAAAAGCGGTTGCTAAGGAGGAGGAGAAAAGAAGGAAAAAGGCAGGGATTTTAACCCCAAATGTGTTGGTTTGCCTGCTAAACTCTATGAAAAGGCGTACGTGAAAAGAATGTTTTCTAGAATTTCTAGTATAATTCTTTCAAGATAGCAATGGCAGTTCTTGTTGCCCATCGAGCGCGAAAACCGAATTGCGCATCAAAGAAACTTTTTTATGTTATTTTTTCATGCGTTGGTATTAGGAGTGTCCCAGTGGAAAAAATGTATGTGTGGCAAATATGAGAATCCAGGTAGTACATGTAGAGATGTGATGGGAGAGCTTATAAGAGAGCGCATGTGTACGTATATACCGGGTGTTTCAGCGAACACTTTCAAAACTTTTTGTTATTATTTGGTTTGAGTACATATAACACGACAAGAAGGAAATAGGGAGGGAGCAAGCTGACAACTGCCACTTTATTATTTCCTGTGGCAGATAGCACAGTTCTAGTCCATGGTGTACTCGAAGAGGCAGACATTAGTTCCACAAAAAATTAAAATGCATAATCAAGAATTATGGTTTAAACTAGTTACCTTATGGCACATATCGCAATTTACAAATTCTAGCCGGGGAGTTCGCAAGGTGGATCCACTTGGAACTAATTCTCAGGATGACACCAGTTTCGAGATAGCAATTCCATAACTTCGCGGAGAAATGAATTGGCGTTCCAGTTACTTTTGTGCTTCAAGACATAAACCGACGTTTTGTTAAGAAAGTGTGTGGTACCACAGTGCATCTTTAACGCAAGTTCGATGGTGCATCTCTCGTAAAGGGTATCATTCACACATTTATGTTCAAGGGAACGTGCCTTGCCGTCTCATCCTCTAGAATTGGTATATTACAATATGTGTCATATGGTAATCAGTTAACACTTAGTGAATTTTTGTTTATTAAGCATTTCGATTTTCTTTTTGTGCAAGTAATGTCCGCCTCTTCGAGTAGACCAGCTCATGGACTTGAATTGTGCTATCTGCCACAGAGAATTCTTTAAAAAATTTGAAACTGTTCCCTGAAACACCTTGTGTATACGTATGTACTGCAACTGACGCTAGTTTGCTCCAGACCACCGCCAGTTGCACTGCGCTCCGCGAAGAGGCAGGACGTGTGTCCAGTGAGCTTCGAAAAAAAAACACTTTGGCGAACGCTGCTTAACTCATGGATCCGGGACCTCAAAGAGGTGTGACATAATGCTAACGCTTTTCTCTAGCATTCCCCACTAAATTGCTACTGAATTATTTTCAATATAGCACAACATTTTCCGGCCTTTATAGAGTACATCAAGTACGGAAATAAAAAATAAAGCTATAGGGTTTACCGTCCCAAAGCTGCACTGAAGTTTATAACTGATTCCGTAACGGAAGGCTCCCGATTGATTTTCAGCGCCAGGAATTTTTTAACAAGCACCCAAAGCCCGGTACACACCGTTTTGTATTCAGCCCCCATCGGAATGTGGCCGTCCCATCCGGGAGTCAAACTCTCGATCTCGTGCAGCGCAACGCCATATCCACTCAGCCACTGCGGCGGGTAAGTACAGAAATTGGCTTGCAGTTGCCAACGACATTTTTATCACCGATTTATACGTATTGCACATCTCTCATTTCATCAGGAAATGTTGGCTGCCTCAGGATCGTATTGAGGATGTGCAACAGTACGGAGGCCTACAGTGCGAGCATACACTTTACTGATTTTATTTGCATGCTGTTAATGTAAAGGTTATTACTGTTATGGATTCTCAAACATGTTCAATATACGTATTTCACCGTCATTTGGTTAGCCAGCACACGAAAAGCCAGGGCGTGGCATTTTTATTCCTCTGTGCTATATACATATATAAAATGCTCTAATAAGTGCCAGTCTGTGAGCTTTCATAAAACCAAACACTGTACTAGATGTTCAAAGGTTTTCAACACTTTCCTAAATCTGTGTGCCTATTTCACAACACTGCAGTGCCTAGTGAGCGTCTCGGTGCCTCGAATAATAATTTGGGCTATTTCATCACCGTAGCAATCGTAAAGCCTGCATACAAAATAAAGTACGCACATAGCAGGCGACGCAACAGGGGACACAATGTCGTGAGCAGCGACAGATATTACGGGCAGCGCCAGAATTTACGAGAAATTTTCCGGGAAGCGCGCGTTCAATATCGCTATTTGTAAGGGTTCGTTCTGTAGTCGTTCACCAAGCGTTCTTATGCAAGGGACGTTTTACGATTGGGGGGAAGTACAGCGGGACTCTTTTCAGAATTACGGCCAGACAACTGAACTCGGTGTGCCAGACTTGTGCATCCTTACGGTAAGTATTGTTGCACACAATTTTTGGCAACGGGTATAATTATATGCACTCATACAAAATTACGCTATTGCGATGGTATTCAAAGAAAATTACTGCACATTACGAAAGAAAGCTTTCTTAGTATTTATTTGATCCTGCGAGCCTGCGGTGCTTCCGCAATTCCTGTAGAGGAAGCATCCGCGGGCTCCTGCTTCGACTCCGCCTCGTGGCGTTCGGGGGATGGAGTTCGGGGAAGGAGTAACGACCATAACTGAAACATGAAAAAATAATGAAAGCGCTTGTTGACAGTTCATGTAAATCCGCTTTATCGCATTCTTCTAAAAGCTTCTTCGTCGCGCTATCTACTTCACTCGTCGTTGCCCATCATGCTCCCGCCAAGTTGTATGGACAGAATAATCCATACCATCTTAAGACACGTACAGTTCAAGAAGTCTTCGCTGGTTTTTGATGAATCGGATGACTGTGATGTGATCTTCCTCTCGCTTACCCGTAGTGGCTGCCAGGGCTATCGCCGTTTCTTCCGCGCAGTCGATGTCTGAAGTGCTTACCGAGGCTGCTGCTACCTCTTGTCCTTGGCCGTTGATCACGCTGATAGCGTGGGCCGCTCTGTTCTTGTACTTTGCCGCGTCGGTGTATCTGACTTCTTCTTGTTTTGATCCTTCGTAGGCCTTACGTAGAGCTTGCACTCTCGCTCGCCTCCTTTCTCTGTTGTATTCAGGGTGCATGTTTCTCGGGATGCTGGCCACCGTGATCTTCTCCCTCAGGGGCAGAGGAACCCGCTGTTTTCTGGACTCATATTCGACTGAGTACCAAAACTGAAACGTGAAAAAATAATGAAAGCGCTTGTTGACAGTTCATGTAAATCCGCTTTATCGCATTCTTCTAAAAGCTTCTTCGTCGCGCTATCTACTTCACTCGTCGTTGCCCATCATGCTCCCGCCAAGTTGTATGGACAGAATAATCCATACCATCTTAAGACATGTACAGTTCAAGAAGTCTTCGCTGGTTCTTGATGAATGGGCCGTGAGTACAGTAATGATAGCAAAATAAAAGCCGTAATAAGTGAGGCACGTACCTGTCCACGATACCGTATAGTCGAAGAGAGAGAGAGAAAAAAAAACATTTGTGGTTAATGAGATCGGGCGACTTTTTCGTAGGGTGGAGCTCTTCGTTCAGATCCCCATTGGCTCCGCAATGGCAGTGCTCTCGCGGGTCTGAGCTGGTCAGTGCAGTTTCCCAGAAGGAAAGTGGAGTTGAAAGAATAGGGGAGTTGCCCTGAGGGTGTGAGCATTCTCAGGTGCAATGATATGCTTTGCTCCCCAGTAGGGGCAGTAGGAGGGATATTGTGTAGGGATGAAGAGGTGAAGGTAAAAGAGACAGAGGAATGAATTAGTTTGTAACTGTCGCTACGCGACGGCATTTTCTCGGTTAAGTGACTGGTGTGGTGGGAGGAAGTGTCTCCTGCTATCTCTGTAATGTTGTAGAGTTTCAGTGTACTTCAGCGGTTCTGTCGGTGCGTCGTCTGGATTGGACAGCTCTTCCAATGGCGCCCGGTTAGAGAGCTCTCGGGCTACCACATTAGCGCGTTCATTACCATGGAGAGAGGTGTGTCCAAGTGTCCAGACGATATGCACCCTGTGTAACGCTGTATGGTGTAATGATGTGTAATGAGACACAGTGCACGTCTTTGTGGGTAACGGGCCACGTCAGTGTAAAGGACCGGTGTGTCCGATGTGTAGTCGCCAAAGAGTCGAGCCAGGGCTTGTGCTCTTGCTTGTCTCTGACCTTTATGACGGCCAGGGCGCATATTTCGCGGAATTGGGGCCACGTGAATTTTGTTTCGAATGCTAAGCGCGAGAAGTGTGTGGTCTTTCTATTGTGGCTTTTTTTTTTTACTGCATTATGACACTAACGCGCACCGACAGTGAACGCTTCGGTGGTCTCAGCACTACGACGCCTCGATGCCAGCATTCGAAGGGACGCTGGCATCAAGAAGCACTACCAACGCCACCTAGGTGGCGTTCACCGTACTCAGCACAGCGGAGCGTGGCCTCCGCAATTAGCTCTGAAAATGTTTCTGAAGTTGATCGCGGAGGCTGTAAATACGACGCGCTGTACGCGCTGATTTGACTCGGTGACGATTCAGTTACGTGCTTTGTCTTGCGTGTTGTATTAGTGTGTCAGTTACGTGCTTCGTCTTTCGCGTTGTGCTAGCGTGTGCAGCGTAGTGCAGCTTCCATATGCACGACGGTTGCTCATGGTCATCGACGTTGGTAGTCGTGATGGAGGAGACGTGCCACCAGGCGTCAGCGTGGGTGCATCAACGCCTAAGGGCGCTTTAGCCACAAAACACCAATAGACATTACATATCAATGTGCAATAAACATTACACTACTTCTGTGAAGGCACGTTTCACTTTCGTGTTCTATACCGATTTGTATCCTAGACGGTATAGAATGAGACACCCCTGCTTTGTTCGTTGGAGGCGATGTAACTGGCTGTTAAGGTGACCTTCCACTAGTTGATGATTGATGATTATTGGACGTTATTGGCGCAAGGGCCATGTGTGGCCAAAGAGCGCCAAGGCAATGCTAATTAGTTGTCAATGAAGCATGAGCTGTGAATTTTGAAGGGTAGATGTCACACGGCTGTATAGAGGCCTAAAAACATAAGTGCGTAGAATATATAAGCATTAAAACTATGAGAATGACACGTGAGGTGTGAGACGTGCGGTGGTCATAAAAGATATGCACTGAGAGGATGATATAGAGAGATGTGGGTGTCAGCAGCACTAATGCCTCAGCAGGGCCCTTGAACGCAAGGGCCTAGAAGCACGTGCTCTGCAAAAGCGTATTACCGTAGCAGCACCCTCCAAGTGGAGGACGTGCTACGAATCCCTTGGGTGTATAACATCCAGTACACCAACATCGTTTATAAAAGCTAAGATTGATTTACTTTCAAAGAGTGGGTCATTTCCTAAGAACATTGCTGGGTTTAGTGGGACTTGTTGACGGTATGGTAAACGAAAGTACTTTTTCCTGTGAGCCTCTAATGCATGACATTCTAGCAATACGTGAAGGACAGTTAACGTCGTCCCACATTTTCCACAGGTAGGTGCCTCGTCACCAGTCAACAGGTAGGAGTGTGTGCCATATGTGTGGCCTATTCGAAGTCTACAGATGATGACCTCTGTTCGCCGAGTTTTTGATATAGGTGGCCAGTTTCCTAGTTGTGGCTTAATGACATGCAGCTTGTTTGATGTTTCATTGTCCCATGAGCGTTGCCAATAGTTCCTTAGGCTTTTTCTTAGAAAAGGTTTTAAGTCTAAGGCAGGGACAGCTACAGAGGAGGAATTCATGTCTTTTGCTGCTATGGACGTGGCTGCTTCGCCTTCCACTAGTTCTCGAATGGTGTTGTATACCCCGAGTCGTAGTAGGAGCTGCGTGGACGCATGTTGGGGTAGTCCCAGTGCTACGTTGATTGCCGTACAGAGGAGGGTGTCCATCCGGTTCGTCTCAGTGTGAGTCAAGTTATGGTAGGGGAGGTGGTAGGTTAATGTGCTAATTATGAGGGCTTGCATAATTTGGAGTACATCTTTTTCTAGGAGTCCTTGTCAATGGCTCGTAATGCGCTTTATCATGTGCGTTGCTTGGGTGATTTGTTGGCGCAGTATGTGTAAGGTATGTGTGGCCTTCCCGTTGTATTTAATATGAAGGCCTAGCTAGAGCACTGCACGGGCCGATTTTTGCGGCCCGGGCCCGGCCCGGGCCCGTTTTTACATTGGGCGGCCCGCCCGAGCCCGATCAAAACTTTTATGGCGAGACCCGGGCCCGGCCCGGGCCCGGAAATAATCTACGTTACACGCCCGGCCCGGCCCGCCACCCCTTTACCTTAAGCCCGAGCCCGGCCCCAGCCCGACTCGAAACCGGCCCGAAACCGGCCCGAGACCGAAAAATACATGTTTTTCAGAGTTGAGAAGCCCGAGAATAGCTCGCAGAAAGCCCGAGCCCGGCCCGGGCCCGCGTCAAAAAACCCGATCCCGCGTCAAAAAACCCGAGCCCGGCCCGGGCCCGGGTCAAAAAGCACACGCCGTGCCCGAGCCCGGCCCGAGCCCGTGAAAAAACTCCTCTACACGGGCCGGGCCGGGCCCGGGCTTTTGGGTAAGCCCGAGCCCGTGCAGTGCTCTAGGCCTAGCACATGGATTCTGTCTACCCTCGGAATAAGGTTTTCATTTAGATGCAATGTGATGGTTGGTGGTATATCGGCCTTGTTACGTTTTTATGCAAGCAGGAGCTCAGACTTCTCAGCTACGCAGGTGAGTCCTCCGGCTGTTGTATACTCTTGTACTATGTTTAGTGCTTCCTGTAGTGAGTCATTGGCACCGTCCGAGCCCGCGTCCACCCAGATTGTCACATCATCACCGCACTGGGCGTGCTGCACGTTCGGAAGTTTGTTGAGGAGCGGTGGTAGCTTTGCCATGGCCACGTTGAACAGGATGGGTGAGAGAACCGAACCCTGTGAAGTTCCTCTTCCGGAAAGGTTTATGCTCTCTGAGCGAATTTCACGTAGGTCGATGGTGGCCGTGCGGTCAGATAAGGGACGTAATCGTAGATGCATTTTCCGCATCGGGAGGATGCAAGATTGTTTAGAATGAGGTCGTGTGAGACGTTGTCGAACGCCCCCTTCAAGTCCGACGCCAGTATTGCTCTGGTTTGAGCTGTACTGGGAGCATCCACAACATCCTCCTTAAGTTGTAGCAGTACATCCTGCGCAGACAAACCTGATCGATAGCCGAATAAGGTGTTGCGGAAGAATTGATTCACCTCGAGGTAAGACTGGAGGCGCATAAGAACTACGGGTTCGAAGAGTTTGCCGATACACAAAACAGTGAGATAGGTCTGAGATTTTGGAAGTACAAGGGTTTCCATGGTTTCGGAATTACGGTAATATCGGCGTGTCGCCATTCTAGTGGAAGTGTGCTGTTTCTTCTAATTGTCGTTGTAGTATGCAGTGAGTTGCTGCATGGCCTGATGATCGAGGTTGCGTACTAGTCCATAATGAATGCCGTCTGCCCCGAGCGCGGTGTTACGTCTTATGCCGTGTAGGGCTGCCCTGACTTCTGTCTCCGTAATATAGGCGTCAAAATGGGTTTACTCATCGTGTGAGTAGTTTTTGTACTCCGGTCGGTGACCTACCTGTAGCTATGTATCTCTGTTGCAGTGTTTGGTGCAGAGCGTCATCATCCATTCGTTTTTTGTGGATGATAACGCGGACGGTGTTGGTTCCGTGCGTTTTCGTGTGTGTTGGGTTAAGTAGTGCTCTGGGGAGGGATCACGTTTTCGTGGGGCTTAGTGTGCCGTTAAGGCAATCGCAGAGGTTTTGCCAGTTGTTATTAGTGAGGTTGATGGCGTATTCTTCCGCGTCTGCTCTGATCCGTGCGAGATAAAGAGATAAAGCTGTATTGTGTCCATGATGGAGTCCGGGGGTTGCGGGGGTGAGGAGACTAACCCCCAGTCACCCCCCTTCCTCAGATGGCGACCAGTCCTTGCTTTCTGGCGGCGTCTTCGGCCATCCGGACGGCCCAGAGCTGCTCTTCTGGGTCCAAGCTAAGCAGCCGAGTCACCCACTGCTCGGCCATAGTTATGATGCGTGTAGTGTTAGTTCGGTGGGTGTTGGTGGGGGAGGGGCACGCCTGGATAATGTTATCGAGGTCAGCATGAGCCTTGCACGCTTTCTAGAGCGGGGAGTATGCATCGGGGTAAATGCGGTGGTATAGCACGGAGTTTGGGAAAGTTCGCGTCTGAAGTAGTCGCCAAGTGGTGATTGTGATTTATTCAGTGTTTTGTCTGCTGCGGAGTAGCGTAACCGCTCTGTGCGGTAGTGGAGGAAGATTCCTCTGAGCTTGACCGCGATGCAGAACAGAGGACTCGTCAGGATCGGAAGACTCAGGAGAAGAATGATGCGCCCAGTGTGTGAGAGCTACCTTCCGACATACTTGGAATGAGCCTACAGCTGCCACTTTGTTAGTTTAATTGTTTTCTCTCTCTCTCTCTTTTATGAGCTTTTCTTATTCCATTATGAGACACATCCAGTTTTAAAGTTATTGATGCTATACATACCGATGCTATACATACACACAGCGTGGTATCTGTGTCTATCATTGTAACTTGTGCTCTCTGGAATCGTCAAACAGCTCGCGCAGCCAGTGCACCAACAATGACCAGGGGATGTGTACTGACGAAATGTTAAAAAAATTTTAATATAATGTCCAAGTTTGTCGCTGTAGATAGAATTTCGCGCAATAATGGGCTGCTTTCTTGGACTTTACAAGTAGCCATCTTTAATTTTTTTTTATTTGACCCTTGATAAATAGCTCGTATCCCATAACCGAGGTTATTAAGGGCAAAAAGTAAACTAAACAAAGATTTTCAATTAAAGGCAGTGAACCAAAAAGACCAAGGCATCAAAGGTATCGAAAACACTTTTCTTTCACTGTGCCTGTCTTTTCAATGAAAGTAACATTAAGCCGGCCGCGCAGCATCTCTAAAGAAAGACTTCATATGTTACTTTTTTTCTTAACACGTGGGGTTTTTGTAAGACTCGTCGTCATGTGCAGCTCTTTGAAGCTGCGAGGCTCTGAAGTAAACAAAGCTTGACGGAAACGGAAATTGCACTTTTACGTGTCTCACATCTCAAACAATCAAAGGTCAAGAGCCCGGCATTGGCTGTACCACAGTCACGTACCGATGCTTCCTACAGCGCTTTCGGAGAAAGGCTGCTCGAACACTATAAAAAAAAATTTAATTGAGGAGCCATTGCACTATGTGAAGGTGGATTACCAGCGAAGCTGTAGCACATGCCACAGGGTTAGACAATTTATTTACAACATTTGGCAATGGTAGTGACTATAGCCATGTGATTGCTGTGGTAAACACTGATTAGTGTTGTTACAATTTTAGACATATTCTTGGCGAAAGTTAAATCTATACGCGACCTTTGTTGAGTGCTTGAGTGACTTGGATTGCTGGGGCACATCAAGCCAAAGTCTTCTAGCACAAACTGAGTGCACTATTTTTTGTCTGGTTTTGAAATGTCCACACTGAAGTCTCCAACGATGATCGTAGGGATAGCTTCATCACGGCACACCCATGCAAAGTGCGTGGTCGTTAACTCCTCAATATGACACTTGGGTGTTCCTGGAGATATATACACAGTGGATATCACAATTCCGTCTTTCATTTGTGCGGCATAGACAACCCCCACCGTCGGTGGCATTGTCCTCTTGCGAGTCAACGGTGTACGGTTTTACAAACATCTTGTCCTTCGCGTTTATGGCAATGCTTCCTGCTCGTGAGTCCATATGCTGTTCGCAAACGATTCCAGTATATCCATCGACCTGAAACAATGCATCTTGATTTATTTATTTCATTTATTATTATTATTATTATTATTATTATTATTATTATTATTATTATTATTATTATTATTATTATTATTATTATTATTATTATTATTATTATTATTATTATTATTATTATTATTATTATTATTATTATTATAACTTAATCATAACTTAATCAGCATAACTTAATCACCAATTCCTGCGGCAACGTCTTAGATCTTTGCATCTCGAATTCTCAGGTTTTAGATGTCTCTCGTTCCGAAATTTTCCTTGTGCGTACCGATAAGTTTCATCCGCCACTAAAGATAACTGCCTCTGTGTCAGCACTGAGGCAGAGCTCCTCCAGCGACGTAAATGAATCCCCACGCTTTGCTTTCAAGCGTGGTGATTATCTTGGTTTATATAATTCCTTGTCCACCACCGACTGGTCACTGGTTACAGACAAAAGCAATGTTAATGACCAAGTAGATCAGTTTACAGAGCTTGTTCTGAGCAGTATGCGCAAATACATTCCCCAGTACAGGCCTAGACGCTCTAGATATCCCCACTGGTTTTCGTCTGAACTCATAATTGCCCTAAAGCGTAAAGATCGCGCACACCGAAAATCCAGAATTCCGTTGCCTAATGAGTACAGAGAAGAATTCCGCGTTTTTCGATCTCTCTGTAAACGTCTCTATAAGCGGGATCAAGATGCATATATGGCATTCTTGGAAAATAGCGCCTCCGACCGGCCGGCGGAATTTTGGAAGTATATCCGTAAGCGTTCCAATAAACATGGAGAGGGCCTGCGCTTACTTGACTCTAGGGGGGCAGAAGTGCTAGCAGTCGCGGATTGTTTTGCATCCCATTTCTCTTCCATATATAAAGATGCAGGTTTCAACGCTGGTGTCAGTAAGCAGCACACGACGGTTCCTACATCTAGTGCTGTGTTGTTTGATGAAGAGCTTGTCCACGAATGCCTTAAGCGCTTGAAGCCTTCCCTATCCTGTGGCCCTGACGGCATCCCCTCCGCAATTCTAAAGCTTACGGCAGTATATTTGCTCCAGTATTGACATCTATATTTAATAACTCTTTGACTACTTCCACTTTCCCTCACATGTGGAAAACTGCTCGTGTTTTTCCTGTATTTAAGTCTGGATGTAAATCAGATGTGTCGAATTATCACCCAATTTCTCTTCTCTGTGCTACATCCAAGATTTTTGAGCTTGCTCTTCACAACATATTGTCTTTTACTGTGAAGAACTCGCTCATTCCGAATCAGCATGGATTTCTGACCGGCCGCTCCACTATCACAAATCTCGCAAGTTTCATGACACAGATCTCCACGCCGGTACTTCAAAGGGGGCAAATTGACACCATTTACTGTGATCTCAGCAAGGCTTTTGATGTAGTCAGCCACTCGCTGCTTCTGATCAAGCTTACGAACCTTGATGTTGACTCGTCAGTTGTGAATCTCTTGCGCAGTTATCTTATTGATAGATCGTGTTATATTAACGTCAATGGCCAAACGTCTTCTTCTTACTTGGTAACTAGCGGCGTCCCTCAAGGGTCAGTATTAGGACCACTCCTTTTTTTAATTTTTATTAATGACGTTCTTTCTGTTATTCGGAACTCTTCTTTCCTTCTATATGCCGATGACATCAAGATTTTTAAGAAAATTCACACTGTTGATGACTGTCGCGCCCTGCAGTCTGACCTGTTTTCTTTTTCTAAATGGTGCAAGGATAATAACCTTACCTTGAATGCTGCTAAGACCAAAGTCATGACTTTCACACGCAAAACAGCAAGTATTTCTTTTTCTTATTCGATAGATTCTGTGCCGTTGTGTAAGGTCTGCGAGATCAATGATCTTGGTGTACTTTTTGATGCAACCTTACACTTTTCGGCTCACACTAAACGTGTTGCAATGCGGGGTATGCGCTCTCTTGGTTCTGTATGCAGACTATCGCGGGAATTCAAGTCTCCTACACCGTTCCGCAAATTATACACAACCATCTGTCTTCCTCAACTCGAATATGCGTCGGTCGTCTGGAACGGCTCTTCTAGATCCAACAGTGACATTATAGATCGTGTCCAGAAAAAGTTTCTAAGCATATATAATCACCGCTTTGCGAACCTGGACATTGCACCCTGTACTAGCACTGTTGGATTGTCATTGCCTTCACTTCGCGACCGACGTAATCGCGCTGACCTTCTGTTTCTCTTTAAACTCCTTCACGGTAACCTCACGTGTCCCGAACTTCTCAGCTGTGTCATGTTCCGCATCCCACGCAAGATCACCAGAGAACATAGACCTTTCCATGTTCCTGCCTGTCATCACTAACACTCAACTGTCCACAGAATACAGAATCTTTATAACGCTTACTTTCGTGAACTTGATATCTTTCATAACTCCTTGTCATCGTTCTTTTCCGAGCTTTGCCTGGTATTATAATATCATGTATTGTTCAAGTGCCCTTCTCCTCCTTTTACTTTTGTATTTACTTTGCGCTTTGTTGTCGGTACTCTCTTCTTTTCACAATTTTTTTTATTCATTTATTGTTTAGTGATTTTTCCCTGAGTGTCTTTTTTTTTGGTTTGTAATATATGCGTGCGCCAGCACTCAGACCTTAGGGTTGTTCCTGGGCACGTTAAATAAACATGATTGATTGATTGATTATTATTATTATTATTATTATTATTATTATTATTATTATTATTATTATTATTATTATTATTATTATTATTTAATTATTGTTATTATTATATTCAATGACCTACGTGATCATATATTCACTGCAACCACAAAACGAAACGAAAAAATTGTTGAAGACATTATAATCTATGCATAATACTAACTATTGTTATCTTTTCTCGTTATATTGTTTCTTGTCTTTCTGTATCACTGATTTCAGAGAGTTTCTGTGTTATTTAAACTTAATTTTGTTGTTTTTATAAGCTTTACCAGCGCGTTATTGCTGTACATGTGGCCATCTCGTTACTGCTTGCCGACGTGCCGGGCCAAGTCACGCAAGCCATTTCCTTGGCTTTGACGGGCCTGCCTTCTGATGTACATGGCAACAATATATTATTATTATTATTATTATTATTATTATTATTATTATTATTATTATTATTATTATTATTATTATTATTATTATTATTATTATTATTATTATTATTATTATTATTATTATTATTATTATTATTGCGGCTAGCAATTACGTTGACGCTTTTGTTCTCACTGAAATAAATATACCACATGTCGGTGCCGATATGTTTACGCTGTCTGGTTATCGTTCACATTTCGTGACCCGGCCACGAGGGCGAGGAGGTGGTTTAGCGATTTTTGTCCGTGGCACGTATATTACGTCTCAAGTAGATACTACGTTCGTTCATGCGGAATGCCTGGCCATAAAAATAAATCTTTCAAATGCAGATTTAATCCTCCTTTCCATATATCGTCCACCATGTAACAGCGTGAGGCAATTCTTGGCAGAACTCGATGAAATACTGGGCAAATGGGGTTCAGCTGTGCAGTTATGCTTAGCTGGTGATTTGAACATAAATACGCTATGCGTCACGTCAACTACTGTTTCCGATTACCTATCCATTTTGTCTTCTTATGGTATGGAATCCATCATAAATCATCCGACTAGAGAAGAGTGTTTAAATAACCGAGTAGTAGCGTCCTGCATAGACCACATTGTGGTGCGGGCATCTGACTATTCATTGGCTGCTTGCGTCATAAATCAGAGGTTAGCCGACCACTATTTTGTGGCCTGTCGCCTTTCGAATCCTTCTCTAGCTGTAGAACATCAATCGGCTGGGAACACTAAAAGAAATAAAATGGAAATTCAAATCACTAATACAAAAATGTTCGACCAACACATCACTAACTTTGACTGGTGTTTGCTGATTGATGGCAGTGCACCCGATAAGGTATATGAAAAGTTCTCCACTCAACTTAAACACTTTGAGCGCCTAAGTACATATACTGTTATGAAAAAGTGCAGAAGCAATGTTAGCTGGCTTAATGCCGATATTATGCGTGCCATATCATTTAGGGATTGGCTCTGGAAGCGCTGCAAACGTTCGCCTAAAAGTGAGGGATTAAAAGCTGAATACAAAATGGCAAGAAACAGGGTAGTCGGGCTTTTGCGAACAGCGAAAAGAATGTATTTTTTAAATAAATTCAACCAATCGCGCAAAAGTCCCGCGAAAACGTGGTCGTTAATAAATAATCTTAGGAGAGGAAGTGACGTGCTTACTAATCCCATCGACTCATTTCCAGATGACAAAACTGTGGTAGTTAACGCATTCAACCGTTTTTTCTCGCATGCTTCTGAAAACGCTTTAACCCAACAGGAAAATCATTGTACGTTGAAGGAATCTGTGTCGGCGTCCGCTTTTTTGCCTAGCTTATCACCGCCTGACCTGAAAAGGATTCTTTTTAGTTTTCGGCAAAGTAAAACACCAGGAATAGATGGCATATCAGTAGGCACTCTCCGAAGAAACTTCGATGGGCTTGCGAACATCTTGCTTTTTTTAATTAATGGCTTTTTAGAAACTGCAGTAATTCCCGAGACTCTGAAAACGGCTATAGTTAAGCCACTATACAAGGGAGGCAGGAAAGATAAGGTTGAAAATTATAGACCAATCTCAATTTTGCCGGTACTTTCCCAGATACTCGAAAAATTCCTGTACGAATGCATGACTTCTTTTTTAATGAAGTTTTCGATTTTATCGCCCAGACAGTTTGGTTTCGTTGCGAATCGAGGTACCACAGCCCTGTTAGAAGAATTCTCAGACGAAGTACATTCGGCATTTGAAAACAACTTATTCACCTGTGCGCTATTTCTAGACATAGCAAAAGCTTTTGACACAGTGAATCATAACATTCTACTAGCGAAACTAACTTTAACGGGATTCAGAGGACCATTTCACAACGTACTGCGAAACTACATGTGTGGTAGGTCACAGATAGTTATGGCCGACAAGGAAACCGTCAGTAGCAAGCAATGGCTTACAGCCGGTGTTCCTCAGGGGTCAATTTTATCACCTCTTTTATTTAACATATTTGTAAACGATCTTCCTCTAGTAATTTCTAAAGGTACTATCTATCAGTACGCTGACGATACAGTAATATTAACGAAGCATATAAATTATGAAAGGGCTGTGGCCGCCCTGCAAAATACAATACATAGTGTAATGCACTGGTTTGCGAAAAATTGTATCAATGTAAATATCAAGAAGACACAGTTAACATGTTTTGGAAATCCATTAAAGACCACAACAATAAACATCCCAGTATTCTTGCATGACCAGCACTGCGTTTCATGTACGTGTGCCCCGGTTCAGTATGTAGACTGTGTGAGATATCTCGGTTTATTTATTGATAGCAGCATGTCGTGGCAGCATCATCTGGCCTATCTGTGTGGCAAACTTAGGAGTGTCGCTTGGTTGCTTTTTAATATAAAAGGTTTTACTCCATTATCGGTAAAGAAAACCATAGTGCATGCTCTCGCGTACAGCATATTGTGATATGGAATCACCGTATTCGCTTTCTGCGCATTGCGATGGCAAACACGAATTGACAGCTTATTAAAAAATATTTTGAAAAGTGTTGCCTATGGCTGTGGCCAGGTGTCAGATGAAAATTTATTTTCAGCATTAGGTTTTCCTTCATTTCAATCGTTATTTAAGCAAACTGTTGTTCTTCGTCATTTTTGGAACGACCAATTCAGAGAGAAATACGTAGCCCCTCGACTTTTGAGGGACAACAAGCGTTTTAAAGTTCCTCGTTCATCAACTAGGTATGGTGAGGCACGACGATCTGTCTATGTGCCAAAAATCTTTAATGATCTGCCTGACGAAATTTTCTCGGTTCAGTCAAAAAGGGCTTTAAAGAAAATCTCATCTTCCATTTGAGTTTTTCTGTTTTGTATGGGTATATGTTTATTGGATGTAATTTGGTTGCCTTAACCGGTACGTATATATATATATCTGTGAAAAAATGTTCACTACGTTGTCTTAACATGTTTTTAATTTTTGTTTTTTGGTCTATACATGCGTGAAAAAAATGTTCACTACGTTGGAATAACATGTATTTAATTTTTGTTGTCTATGTAAGCGTGAAAATATGTTCACGCTACATTGGAATAATGTATCTAATTTTTTTTCTTTGCACAATTTTTTGTCGGCATTAAGGTAACGTCTGTATGTATATACGCTGACCTCATCGCTGTTGCCGGCGCTGCCGGGCCTAGTCACACAAGCCATTCAGGCTTCGACAGGCCCGCCTACTATGTATTTGTTCTTGGTGTGCATAAATAAATATTATTATTATTATTATTATTATTATTATTATTATTATTATTATTATTATTATTATTATTATTATTATTATTATTATTATTATTATTATTATTATTATTATTATTATTATTATTATTATTATTATTATTATTATTAGCTAATGTACCTGTGTTACAACGCACTGCTGAACGACGAGCTGCTGTTTCCCCACGTGATTTCGCTTCGTCCACTGAAAAAGCACCCGAGACTACACAAAAAAACAAGAGTCCTGCCTCGGTTGGAGCGCGAAAGACTTCGACATTATCTGTAGCTCAACGGCAGCACCGACCTAAGGCTATTTTTGTGTCTAATTTGAGCTCTGAAACAACCTCTTTCGACTTGACCAACCACTTAAAGGCCTTGAACATTTCTCCCCTCTCCTGCCGGCGACTTAGAACTAAATATCAATCGTATTCTTCTTTTCATGTAGCCGTCGATGAAGAAGCCCTTAAGCGCCTGAACGACCCGTCAATGTGGCCAATGGGTTGCTTGTTCAAGCCGTTCCGTGGTGTGCTACACGATGACATGATCCATGCTACTGAAATAACAACCCCCAAGGATCAAAGTGGCGTGTAATTTGGACATTTTTTACCAGAACGCTCGCGGACTTCGCACCAAAGCACGTGAATTTTTTGGCAATGTGATCTCATCTTCTTTTCCTATTTTCGTTGTTTCTGAAACTTGGCTGTGTGGTGACATTTCGTCTTCAGACTTCTTTCCACCGCACTACAACGTCTTCCGCAGTGACCGGGACTTCAGTGGGTCTCAACAAAAAGGTGGTGGCGTGCTGATTGCAGTTGACAATTCATTGAAATGTGTACGGCGCATCGATATAGAAAGTGTACGGGAGTCGATATGGCTAGAAGTCAGCCTAGCCCGATGTGAAAAATTGTTGATTGGATCGTTCTATGTACAGCCGAATATTTCCCCTGTTTTGTATGATGAGGTCATCTCTTCCATTGAAAGTGTAGTATCCTCCCATAGTAAGCACAAAGTAATTCTTCTTGGTGATTTTAATACACCAGGTATTGATTGGAACACACTTAGACATTCTCATTACAATCATTACACAGAGAAAAAATTCAGCCTGTTGTTGGACTTTCTGTCGTTCTGTTCCCTTCAACAGCATAACTTAATCACCAATTCCTGCGGCAACGTCTTAGATCTTTGCATCTCGAATTCTCAGGTTTTAGATGTCTCTCGTTCCGAAATTTTCCTTGTGCGTACCGATAAGTTTCATCCGCCACTAAAGATAACTGCCTCTGTGTCAGCACTGAGGCAGAGCTCCTCCAGCGGCGTAAATGAATCCCCACGCTTTGCTTTCAAGCGTGGTGATTATCTTGGTTTATATAATTCCTTGTCCACCACCGACTGGTCACTGGTTACAGACAAAAGCAATGTTAATGACCAAGTAGATCAGTTTACAGAGCTTGTTCTGAGCAGTATGCGCAAATACATTCCCCAGTACAGGCCTAGACGCTCTAGATATCCCCACTGGTTTTCGTCTGAGCTCATAATTGCCCTAAAGCGTAAAGATCGCGCACACCGAAAGTCCAGAATTCCGTTGCCTAATGAGTACAGAGAAGAATTCCGCGTTTTTCGATCTCTCTGTAAACGTCTCTATAAGCGGGATCAAGATTAATATATGGCATTCTTGGAAAATAGCGCCTCCGACCGGCCGGCGGAATTTTGGTAGTATATCCGTAAGCGTTCCAATAAACATGGAGAGGGTTTGCGCTTACTTGACTCTAGAGGGGCAGAAGTCCAAGCAGTCGCGGATTGTTTTGCATCCCATTTCTCTTCCATATATAAAGATGCAGGTTTCAACGCTGGTGTCAGTCAGCAGCACACGACGGTTCCTACATCTAGTGCTGTGTTGTTTGATGAAGAGCTTGTCCACGAATGCCTTAAGCGCTTGAAGCCTTCCCTATCCTGTGGCCCTGACGGCATCCCCTCCGCAATTCTAAAAGCTTACGGCAGTATATTTGCTCCAGTATTGACATCTATATTTAATAACTCTTTGACTACTTCCACTTTCCCTCACATGTGGAAAACTGCTCGTGTTTTTCCTGTATTTAAGTCTGGATGTAAATCAGATGTGTCGAATTATCGCCCAATTTCTCTTCTCTGTGCTACGTCCAAGATTTTTGAGCTTGCTCTTCACAACATATTGACTTTTACTGTGAAGAACTCGCTCATTCCGAATCAGCATGGATTTCTCACCGGCCGCTCCACTATCACAAATCTCGCAAGTTTCATGACACAGATCTCCACGCCGGTACTGCAAAGGGGGCAAGTTGACACCATTTACTGTGATCTCAGCAAGGCTTTTGATGTTGTCAGCCACTCGCTGCTTCTGATCAAGCTTACGCACTTTGATGTTGACTCGTCAGTTGTGAATCTCTTGTGCAGTTATCTTCTTGGTAGATCGTGTTATGTTAACGTCAGTGGCCAAACGTCTTCTTCTTACATGGCAACTAGCGGCGTCCCTCAAGGATCAGTATTAGGACCACTCCTTTTTTTAATTTTTATTAATGACGTTCTTTCTGTTATTCGGAACTCTTCTTTCCTTCTATATGCCGATGACATCAAGATTTTTAAGAAAATTCACACTGTTGATGACTGTCGCGCCCTGCAGTCTGACCTGTTTTCTTTTCTAAATGGTGCAAGGATAATAACCTTACCTTGAATGCTGCTAAGACCAAAGTCATGACTTTCACACGCAAAACAGCAAGTATTTCTTTTTCTTATTCTGTAGATTCTGTGCCGTTGTGTAAGGTCTGCGAGATCAATGATCTTGGTGTACTTTTTGATGCAACCTTGCACTTTTCGGCTCACACTAAACGTGTTGCAATGCGGGGTATGCGCTCTCTTGGTTCTGTATGCAGACTATCGAGAGAATTCAAGTCTCCTACACCGTTCCGCAAATTATACACAACCATCTGTCTTCCTCAACTCGAATATGCGTCGGTCGTCTGGAACGGCTCATCTAGATCCAACAGTGACATTATAGATCGTGTCCAGAAAAAGTTTCTAAGCATATATAATCACCGCTTTGCAAACCTGGACATTGCACCCTGTACTAGCACTGTTGGATTGTTGTCATTGCCCTCACTTCGCGACCGACGTAATCGCGCTGACCTCCTGTTTCTCTTTAAACTCCTTCACGGTAACCTCACGTGTCCCGAACTTCTCGGCTGTGTCATGTTCCGTATCCCACGCAAGATCACCAGAGAACATAGACCTTTCCATGTTCCTGCCTGTCATCATGAACACTCAACTGTTCACAGAATACAGAATCTTTATAACACTTACTTTCGTGAACTTGATATCTTTCATAACTCCTTGTCATCGTTCCTTTCCGAGCTTTGCCTTGTGTTATAATTTCATGTATTGTTCAAGTGCCCTTCTCCTCCTTTTTCTTTTGTATTTACTTTGCGCTTTGTTGTCGGTACTCTCTTCTTTTCACAATTTTTATTTTTATTCATTTATTGTTTAAGGATTTTTCCCTGAGTGTTTTGTTTTTGGTTTGTAATGTATGCGTGCGCCAGCACTCAGACCTTAGGGTTGTTCCTGGGCACGTTAAATAATTACTAAATTATTTAAAGCGCCAAACAGACGACACAAGAAGAGACACGGACGAGCGCTTACTAACAACTGATGTTTTATTGAAAGAAACACACAATATATAGGCATATCTGGCGGCGTAACTCACACGTTGTCGAAATTCACATGGTAACCAGGCAAAATGGCGATAAATAGATTGTAAACGATGGTGAAACTCGAATAAAAGATGACATATGCGACAAAAACACGTGGTCTATAGAGCCACAAGACCATAAAAGATAATGGTTAAGCGATACACAAAACAGCGCAGTAACCCCATTAGAAAGCTAACGATTAAGACTTTTTTTTTCCAGCGCATGCAGGCGGCGCATCAACGTTCTTAGTTCTAACCAAGGGCTTCTAAAAATGACAGTTCACTTGTATACAATATTTTTGACGGTTCGCTGACGCACTCCAGGCCCTTCCTTTTAATGTGGAAGGCTTCCTTCAGCTCACGGGCAACGCTGTCTCGACTTCTCTCCAGGACAATGCTATCTCTTAGGCGAGGCTTGCACCCGCACTCTTTGCAATGGATGGCCAAATTGGATCCAGTCCCTTTTTCTAGTGAGCGTTCATGCTCTTTTAGTCGATCATTTAAACATCGCCCCGTTTGTCCAATGTAAACCTTTTGGCATGAGAGTGGAATTTGATAAACCACCCCTTCCTTGCAACTGACAAGTGGATCGGTATGCTGGGTGCCGCAGGTCGTGCGTTTTGTATCTTGGTTGTTGACACGAGCGCACAATTTAGCAAGTTTTGAAGGGGCTGAAAAAACTACCGGGACTTTGAATTTACTCGCGACCTTCTTCATGTTGTGGGCTACACGGTGAGAGTATGGTATGACAACGGGTCTTAATCTCCTGGTTTGTTGTTGCACGTTTTTTCTTCCTTTACCTTTTATCTTCTGGAGCAAGGATTCTACTACTGAAGTTAAAACTGTCTGTGGGAATCCCGCTTCCTTTAGCCTTTCAATCTGCAGCTGGAGTGCTTCG